>NC_050574.1:288248934-288548934 GCF_011100635.1 Trichosurus vulpecula | reverse complement strand
GTTGCAAGAAGTCCAGGTATGTAAAAACACCAGTAAGTAATCTCCTTGTAAGTTCTACTGACTTTTAAGCAGGAAGGACTAAGGGTTCCTCAATCACACATGTTTCTCATGATATTGTCATGGGTTTCTACTAGACCAGAGTCACTGAGCTGTCTCAGACCAAATGTATTTTAGAATTCCACAGAGTCTAGGAATACACAGACTAATAAATTAAATACAGGAAAGCTGTGGGATTTCAACCAGAGCCTCTATCTTTACATTAGAATTCTTTACCGTGAAAGAAACGAGAGTACACAAAAATAGCTCTATAACATTCATACATTGTTAGATATTATCTGTTATAAAAAAAGACTCAAAAACACATTGCAGTGAATATTCACTATAGTGCCTGAATTCTTAGGATAAGAATGGGACAGGTGTTTACTGGTGATAAGGGGTCAATTAACAGAACCCAAAGGAAAGAAGTGGGGAGGAGTAGGTATTGCCTAAGCTGTACTCAGAAAGAGTAAACAGGATGCCCTGGATAACTCAAGTCAGTGTTCATGGGTAACCAGACCCAAAGACAGAGACAAGTAATGGAATAAAGAGTTTGTAGCTATGC
This sequence comes from Trichosurus vulpecula, assembly GCF_011100635.1. Classification (NCBI taxonomy): domain Eukaryota; kingdom Metazoa; phylum Chordata; class Mammalia; order Diprotodontia; family Phalangeridae; genus Trichosurus; species Trichosurus vulpecula. Next base: position 288,548,333 of record NC_050574.1, on the reverse strand, counting down.
TCTAAATTCAAGAGAAAATGGCGGAGAAGCAGGGATGCAGTTCATCTGACCAAATGTGATGGCGGTTTGTCCCATGCAACTCATCCAAACAAGACAGAATTATTTTATGCCAATTTGGGGCTAACTGTGCACTCTGCCTTCCTTTCCCTTGGATTTAGAGTCTAATATACACACAGAAGGAGGCATGAAGGCGATCCCTATAATACTGCAGCTACTTATTCTTCAATAGTATCCTGATATGTCACCATAATAGGTTCCCCTCACTCATTTTTGAACATTATAGAAAGGGAAACAGGGGAGAGGTAGAATTTCTTGTCAGCTACCATTGGAGATGACAAAGATCACCTCCCCCCCCCCATCCTCGTTCTGTTATTATTTTATAGTACTTCAATCTAGCGCTCATTGAAGATTGTGTGGTTTCCAGAAGTTCAAAGTATATGGTAAAATCAGGAGTTGTGCACAGCCTTAGTGCCATTCCATCGGTTTTATGACAAACAAACAAGGAAATGATTACTCGACAGGTCTGGACTAGTCAAGTGAAGCTAGCCTGCCCTGCAACAGAATTTAAATAGAATTGCAGCATTTACTTTCTGATTTTTGAAAGAACTCCCGACAATACAGGGTTGCAGATGAAAGGGAAACAATCTACCCTTGCCCCTCCCCTACACCCAATGATTATTGTTCAATTTATAGGAACAACAACATAACCCACCAAACACAGGAAACCCACCCCTATATCACATGTTCATTTCCTGGACCTATCCTTATGATTATTATGATTGGAAACAGTGACTGAATAAAAATCTTACCCAGTAGCTGTCCAGATTAGGAATTAAACAGGATTGCCTTAAATTACATAGGGTAGTCCAAGCAACCCTCAAGAAAGAGTTCTTCTACTAGCCGATGCCTGGGTAACGTTCTCTCTGAGCTATTCTCCCAACTAGTACTCACGGTGGTAGGTTGAGTTTTTAGAGGTTAGCGGTTCCCTAAAGTTCTAGGTTGACACTGAGGGGCCTTTTTTAAAAACTGTAACTCATGAGCTGTAACTGGTATGCTTCTTATTAACAGTCAGCCAGCAGACATAGCTCTTATCAAAGGCATGTACTCAAATGGTATAGTGAGAGCTATAAAACATCCCTCCCTAGTAATCTTTAACAATAAGATTCAATCATCTTTAAAATAGATTTTTTCCCTTTAGTCTATTATATTTACTGAAAGCATAAGGCAATCTAGGATATATTCTCACATGAATACGGATATCTGTGGGAAGACTGGGCACAAACTTAGAATATAAAACATTGTAAGGTAAATCTATAGGGACCACATGTGATCAAGACTACTCTTTCCTTGGGTATTTGAAGTCCTTTCATTTGTGTGGAGTCCTCATAAAGTTCCCTATTGACTTCTAGACAAAGTTGTGCTAAAGCCAGCTCATTCAGGTTTGTAAAAGCTGATTGTTTAATTTTTAGTGAGGGTATTCATACTTTAGAAATCATCATATGCTACAGATAGCCTTTTTTGTTTGTTTCATTGATTTGTAGACTTAAGAAAGCGATAGAAAATGTTAAAAACTAATTAATATTAATTAATATTAAATGTAAAAATATGTCTAAGGTTTTTGGAGAGCCAGTTATCAAACATTTATCAACACAATTCTGGATGAGTTGCTCAGATGGGCTCCAAAGATTTGTTGTTCTCTATAGCTCGACTCTCAATTACCAGAGCTAACTCTCTCTTGACTATATAGTTGACTCTTTACTGCCAAAAGTCCCATTCTTTGAAGTTGATTCTGATAACTAGGAGTTTTCCAGTAGACAACATGATAATGACCAATTTCTAGATAGGTAGATGGAGCATTTTTAAGTTCTTCCTTTGTTCCAAGCACCAAGCTAAGTGCTAGGGATACAAACAAAAAAAAGCAAGATGATTCCCAACCTCATGGTGCTTATACTCTAATTGGAGAAGGCAAAAATAAAGGTGACCTAGAAAGAGGTGTATCTGGTATGGCATTACTGGAAATATACAGGAAATTCAAGGGAACTTCAGCTTCCTTGGTTCAAATCATAACCAACAAAGATAAGGTCAAAGCTTTCTTATAAATTCTATAATCTCATATTAAACTCCTTAAAAGAAAAAGTTAGTTTATAAAGTTTGTTTATTCATTATACTGACATGTAACTTACCTATTTACTTAATTTGCAAACCTGGAGTTCCTGGAGCAAAGATCCATTCTCAGGTGATGAAAGAATGGAGATGATGGCCTGAGTGAAGGGTAGACAGTAGGACTGGAGGTATCAGATGGATATATCTAACATTAACATTGTCCTAAAGATAATTTCAACATTTCAAATTTGGAAGAATCTTTACAATTTCAAATCTCTTGGGAGTAATTGTTATTTATTCACTATTGTTAGCAATATATAGTACAAGAGTTTAGAAACTGTACTCATCTTAGTACAGACGTACTATCCCTTTGACATATCCTAGAATGTTCCTTTCTGAATTCCAGTTCTCAGTTTATCTCCTCCATATTTATCTCTTTGACATAAAAATGGAGTATAGAAAATGCCTATGTCCCAATTCATTTATTCGAACTTTTCAGTTATTTTAATTTAAGATAAATAGAAATTTAACACAGTCATCTTTTCCATTTTTCTTTGTTAGTTTTATTTTGTTTTTGCTCATCCTTCATTATTCACCTAAAGTGATTTGGGAAAATCTGAGTAGGTTTACTGTAATACACACACACACACACAATTACACAGACATTTATTTATGTATATATGTATAATCCTTATGCTTACCACGGTCTCTATACCATTATCACATAGTATATACCTTTTCTTCTCTGTTTTAGCCAAACAAATCTTCTTCAAGCACACCTCCAAATCAGCCTCATTTTCCCTTTATAACATGCCTCCCCTATCTTCTCCATGTTACCATGTCCTTCTCTTCTCTCCAAACAGAACTCTTCTATCAAGTGTTTTCTAACTTACCTGTCCCATATTTTACATTATTCAGCATCCCTAACTCCCTCTCTACTTGGCAAAGGAATTCACATGCATATGTGTGTGTGTGTGTGTGTGTGTGTGTGTGTGTGTGTATACACACATCTATGTATCCACCTACGTATTATAGGTGTTTTAATGTTTATTTCCTAAGTTTACATATTGTCTCTGTGTATATGTATGCATTTACACTACATATAAGTGACTTAGGCCTGACAGACTGTATACTTTGTATGCAATGGGATTATTTTTTCTGTCTTTCGTAGCTCTATCTCTTCACAGCATCTCTAGTTTAGTTCTCTGTACACTGGCTGTTATTGACTAAATTGTATCCCCTTATTAATATGGGAAGCAGCAGTAACATGGATTGATGTAAATTGTATGGGACAAATATGCTTTTGGAAAGGCTGATGACTTTTGAAAACCAATTGAAAGAGTGAATGACAATGTGTGATTTGAGAAGATGTTAAGGAAAAGATCCAAGGTTTTTATTTTATGCTGAGCTTATGGTACATTTTGAAGCTAGTTAGTAGTCAGTTCAAGGGTACTGCAAATGTAGGACTGAGATAATTTATTGATTGGAGAGACTGAATCAATAGATTTATAGTGAGATGGCTGCGATGTGATTTAGAGATGAAAAGTGCCTAGGCCAAAGCTCCTTAGTGGAATTAAGATCTATGCAACTGGGCATCCTGAGACTCATGTTAATGATGGACTCACCTAGTTAGTGACTGCCTGGGTTGTTTAGGACCTTGCCAAAAATCAGTAAGTATTAGGCCAGATTTGCAAATTAAGTAAATAGGTGTTACATATCAGTATAATGAATAAACAAACTTTATAAACTAACTTTTTATTTTAAGGAGATTAATTTGAGATTATAGAATTTAGAGCTAGAAAAAAAGATCTATGGAGATTATTAGTGTTTGTTGTCATTTAGCTGTTCAGTGGTGTCTGACCCTTTGTGACTTCATGTATCATAACATGTCAGTGATGGGCATGGGGTTTTCTTGGCAAAGATATTGGAATATTTGCCACATTTCCTTCTCCAGTGGAATAAGGCAAACAATTAAGTGAGTCTCCCAGGGTCACACAGCTAGTCAATGTCTGAGGCCAGATTTGAACTCAGGTCTTCCGGACTCTAGGCCTAGTGCTCTGCTGCCTTATAATTGCTGTTGTGGTTATCATTATTTTATGTGTCAGTGGTCATGGTGGTGGTGTTGGTAGTAGTGATAGTAATAATAGTAGTAGATTTTGAGTGAGCTACATGGCATAGTGGATTAACTTTTGGTCTTGAAGTTAGGAAGAGCTTGATTGAAATTCAATCTGTGAAACCTTTTCTGCGACCAAGGGGAAATTATTTAAAAGTTATATGCCTCAAGAAAGGCCTATCTAGGACTTATCTGAAATGCCATACAGGAAATTCTGGAAAGTAGGGGGAATTCACATACATGGAATCACATCATATTCACAAAATCACAAATCTTTTTTTTTAATTTGGAGGCTTGTCGGGTTCCTGTTTATATAGAGTTTATGTATGGTTCCTGTTTATATGTTCTCAACCTACATACTACCTGTACCTTTTTACTATTTGATTTAGGGGTAAACACTACCTGATTTTCAAGATGTTTATCCAAGATAAATTTCTGTACAGCATTTGAAAGATCAGCTCAGCCAAAGACATCCTTTCTGTCTTTATCATCTATTCTTAATGATCTCATGAGGAAAGGCAAATTAGAAATCAATTTGACTATTTTATAACTACTTTACTCAGAGATAGTTAGGGCCTTAGGTTACTGAGGCTCAGACATGTTTCTTCCTTATATATTTTTGAAGTGTATAATTGCTAAGCACCTTTCTTTCTATAAGAATTTTTTTGTTTGCTATATTATCTTGACTTTTAAAAAATATTAAACATGTAACTAATTTGTTTTTATGTGTGGATCTTATCTCTCCAGCTAGATTGTATACTTCTTGAGGATAAATACTATTTGTTCTAGTGCCTCTACATAGGCTACTTCCCCATTTCCTAAAGTCATATCTATTGCCATGTTATTGATCCTTAATCTTTTTTTGTTGCCAACTAACCATTTGATATTAGTTCTATTTGCATGAAAATATGTGAAACCCTATTATACTTTTTCCTTTTTTTAAATAGGGTTTAGATTGAGACGGCGGCATATCCTCATGGAATCCACAGGACCTGATGGGAATTGCCCACATTTGGTGGAATCTGTTCCTTGTGATGATCCGATGTGCCATCGGTGGCTGGTTTCAGAGGGTGTCTGTATTCCTGATCATGGAAAATGTGGCTTGGGACATCATATTCTGAAAGCTGTCTGCCAGAATGATAGAGGTAGGAAGTAATGACAAATTTGGAACCAAATGGCTTCAACCAATGTATGTATTGTTATTCTGTAAGAGGTAATTTATCTGAGAGAGAGAAGTAGAGTCTTTCTTTCAGAGTGTAGGTGTTTAAGTCAAGTGGCACATTGCTAGAAATCCTGTTACCAGGATGTACTTTGGGACTACCTTTTTCACAACAAAAGCACCAGACCTGATTATGTATGAATATTATGTCAATCTATAGCACTCTCCATGGTACTGATTTTGTCAGGGCAGGGAAAAACCATTTGGTTGAATTTTAACTTATCTGTGCTGAACAAGCTTCCATTTCTTATTTGCAAAGTCAGTTTAAAACACAGTTTTATGCATTATTAATAAACAGTGTAATGAAAAAGAATCTGGGGCTGAAACTCCTGCCAAGTTGAAAAAAATATTCTAAGTGGCATCTTTTCATTGCCACAATATCAGATTCTTGTACTAGAATCAATCACGGTGGTAACGCTAAGCATTTCTAAGAAAAGATTTTTTAAAAAAGTTGTCAGGAATAATGCTTGAAGTTTCTTGCAAAACTCTTAAGAATGGTGTGTTTCCTTGATTAATGAGCTTCCAGTGCCTGTACAATTGTCTGAAATGAAATGTGATTGAAGAAATACTTAAACCAAATGCTAATGAAAATGGAAATGAGAATAATGACATTTTTATTTTATCTGAATTAAAAAGAAAAGGAAATCAGACTTGTGGATAGTCAGTATCTCTATTGATGAAGCCTGCCACAAAGAGTCTCAATTGTGGTATTTTTTGTGAGTTTATTTTTTATGAAATGTTTTGACTTAAGAAATATAATAACCTGTGGAGTGAAATGAAATGACAAGCCAGGTTCATGATGAATATTATAGGAAGATGGTACATACTATGGGGTTTTGGCTTATTCTACTTACAGGTAAACAATACACAATTACATATATGGCATATATATGCAATGACTATATTACACAGTGACATATTTGCCAACTACTCGATGTTTAGTTTCATATTTAAGGATTCACTTTCTTTATTCATTTTTATTTAAATATCTACAAACTAACAGTGTAGAGCACTGATATTACTGACAACATTGTAGCTAACAGGAACAGATGTATAATTTAATATGTATCTATATTTTATGATTATAAATTATATAAACATAATTTGTCATTTAAACTGTTAAATTTAGTTCTGAGGTGGTTTACTTTGCATTTATGCATTTGATTTTTGTACTTATGCCTTATGTTCTTATAGAAATATATAAAATTCTAGTAGAGAACTATATCCGAAAAACAAATCTGAATAATGCTGTTTAGAATAATTTTTAAAAGATTTTTTTCCTTTTATTCCCAAGTTGAAGAAACTTGCTACATTTTGGTTTACTAGAGTCTTAATAACAAATGACTCATTTTTATGCACTGTCAGTTTCCTTTCCTCTGGGATTTGGCCTAAGAGATTACGTCTGGTTAGCGGTCTATCTCTCTTACTGTCACTGTGTGTTGCACATCCTGCATCAGTTGTAGGGATGTAAAGCCACCCATTTTTCAACAGTTCTGTAGCTTTGTTTCCTGTTCCTGAATCAAGACTGGTATTTATACTTGCCCTCTTCTCTCATTTTCTGTGCAAAGTATACGCATGTGTGTGTGTGCACATATGTGTGTTGTAGCATGTGGGATAGGAGACCATGGGGGGGGGGGGTGAGGATATTATAATCATTTGAGGCTATTTTTTTAACTATTAGATGACTTTACATATTTTAAGGTAAAGCAGCCACAGTAGTAGTTCTGGGGAAACATTAGCCTCCTGGTACCTCTAGCAGTCTTTTGTTAGTGGGAAATTGAAAATGCGTTCTTGTGCTTTTACCCATTCAGCTGATGTGCTAATTTAAGATGATTGATGATAGAGGTTTGGCAGAGAAGTGCTTCTCTGTTACACTTTCCACATATTATTAAAGAATTTGCATGGCTATAGGAATTGACAGGATTGTTGACACTCATTTGAATGACTAGAGGGGGAAAAAGCTTTGAGGGAAGGTTGAATAATTTTCTTTCTATTTATTTATTTAAAATTTCTCAAAGTATTTGGTATTTTTCATCTAGTCACCCCCAATTCATTACTTGTTTTATGGGTCTTTAATGTTGAGAAATTTCTTAGTATTATCTCCACATCTAAAACCAATACTTAAAAAGTATAGTATATACTCTGTTATATTATATAGAATATATACTTTATATAGTATTGCATTGGTAATTAAGGTAGGATTTTGTTACTGTTTTAGAATGATTAATTAAGTGTCTTTGATTTAGCCTTACTAGGTGCAAAGCCCCAGGCCCAAACCCCTATCTACTAGGTGCTAAGCTTATGTGGGCGTGAAGCCCTCAGGGTGCTAAGGGGAGTTGCTAAGACCAGAGCCAATAGTAGGAGCCTGAGTTCTGGTAGCTCAGATGATGTTTGATGATGACTAAAGAGTGCATAAAAAGAAAGAACAGAGCTATTTGTTTGAGGCTTTCACTGCTGGAGGCACAGGACTCTGGGTAGCCGCTCTAAGAGCCTCCCTGCTCACCCAGATGTTGGTGGTTTCTTGGTAACTATGAATTGTATTTGGTCTGTTTATAAATGTATGTTTGTAATTTGTTTGTAATTGCTCTGACATTCAGGATGCTGGCTTTTTCCCCTGAACTAAGTGAATGATATTTGTATGTTGGATTGAAATAAGATTCTTAACCCCTTAACGTTGCTTTCCTTAGTAAAGCAGATCAAAATAACTTGTGCTGGCAGTGCCCTTGTTGTTGGGTTTGTGTTGGTCTTTCACCCCTACAGCAGCTGCTAGCCAAATTATTGCAACAACTATATAATATTTATTCAATATTATATATTGAATTTATTTAAATATATATTTTATTCAATACATAGCATGCATTGAATTTATTTAAAATTCAACACACATTTATTAAGCACTTACTACATCCAAGGAACTGTTCTGAGCACTGGAGGTACACAGTTAAGGAGCAAAATAATCCCTGCCTTCAAGAGACTTGCAATAGAATTGAATTCAGAGGTAACCTCGGAAGGGAGCTCCTTGTTCATGAACAGAAGTAAGTGTGGTGTAAAGAAAATGTCATAAGGGCAAAGGACATTTCCATTGACGTGCTCAAAGAAAATGTGAGGAGGACATAGGTAAAACTGGATAGAATGAGATATTTACAGGGAATTTAGAAAGGTCAACTATTTAATTTCTCTTGTTCAACCCAGACCTTTCCCTTCTTCTGTACATTAAAATATTCTACAGTCTTTCAAACATGTATCTCCCTTACACATTGAAGAGTCCAGGGATCTCTTTGGTAAAAAGAAAACTGAATCCAGAGTCAGTCCTAGGATTGGATTCCAGGATCTGAAGTTCATTCATCACTTGTTTGAACTTAAGCAAATCCCTTAGTCTCTCAGCATCTCATTTTTTCCAGCTGTAAAGTGAGGAAGTTGTATGAGGTTTCTGTGTCCCCTTCCATATATACATACATACATACATACATACATATATATATATTATATATATGTATATATATATATATATATGATCCTATAATCTCATATTTTCCCTTTCAAAACCGAATAGAATTTCTTTCTATGAGCATCACCAAAATACAAATGTATATAGTCACTTAGAGTCTTAGCTGCCTCATAGGCTTAAGTCAAGGCAGTCAGGTGGCACAGTGGATAGAGTGCTGGGCCTGGAGTCAGGAAGACTTATCTTCCTGAATTCAAATCTGGCCTCAGACACTCACTAGCCCTGTGACCCTGGGCAAGTCACTTAATCCTGTTTGCCTCAGTTTTCTCATCTGTAAAATGAGCTGGAGAAGGAAATGGCAAACCACTTCAGTATCTTTGCCATGAAAACCTCAAATGGGGTCACAAAGAATTGGACACGAAGAAAACAACCAAACAGCAAAAGGCTTAACTCTCCATACTTGTTATTTTTGAGAGTATAATCTCACAGAGGTCAGAGAACACTGATCCTTGATACTGTTCCCTAGGGAAGCAATACCAGTTCTTCTAAAGTCTGAATACTTGTACTAAGGAACTTTGAAATATTCACTGCACCAGAGATCAAATTTGTGCAAAAATCTACTTTAATGGAATATAGACATTCTATAACTCAGTTCCTAAAAAGGGCTGCTTATATGAAATCATGCAATAAAAACCATTAGGCATATGGGGAAAATAGAATTATGGGCAAAATGCTCAAAAACCTTGTTAGTGAAGCATACAAAAGTAAGAGCCTAATAAAACAGGGCAGCAGAGTTTTATACATGTTACATGGTTAAGAAATACATAAATACTACAATAAATAGTGTCCATATTCATGACCTGTTGTGACGTGGACTGCAGAAGCAAGTTGGGCAAGCCTCAGTCCTGGGCTTCTACCTAAGACCATGGTGGAACAGAATGGTTTAGATCAGCCTTCTACTGCCCACAGCTCTTACTGTGCCAGAAGATATGCAATAAACATGAACCTTTGCCTTAAGAAAGACCTGGTTTGCTTGTGCAGTGGACATTGGAAGGGTTGTAGCTTATAGGTTATGAAATGGTGCACTTTTCTGCATTCTCACTGTTCTCATGGAGAAATTACAAAACACCAAACTCGTAATCATGTTATGCTCAAAGTATTCCCTGACATATCAGTTGTGTTTGAACGAATTTATGTTTTTGAAACATAAAATACAGCAGAATTGAATATATTTGGATATAGCTGAGAAGTATAGAATAATTTTAAAATATGTCTAGTCACCCTTTATTCTCATGTTTCAGGGCCATCTCCAGTTGTCCTGATCTATAGTCCTGATATAGCTTGCCACTTGGCTCAGATGGTTTCAGAGGAGAAAGTGAAGCTGGTGACCCTCCCTCACTTACATTCAATTTGCTTGCAAGTCATGGCAACATCTTCCTGATGTCATAGTCCTATTTGAGAATGAAGAAAAAACAACAACCTTCTTACATATTATTCTCCCCCACCCTCTGCCATGTACTCTTTGATTCAGTGACACTGGCTTTCTATCTGTACCTCAAATAAGACACTCCATCTTTCCGGGGACTTTCACTGACTGTCCCCAATGCCTGGAATGCTCCCTTTCCTCATCTCTACTTCCTGATTTCTCTGGCTTCCTTCATGTCCCATTTAAAATCCTGATTTTTACAGGAAGCTTATTCCAGTTCTTCTTAATTCTCATACCTTTGTTGACTATTTTCATTTTTTTTCTGTTTGTTCAGCAGTACGTTACCCATTAGATTGTGAGTTCTTAAATGGAAAATATGAGAAATCAGAGAGTGCATGTCCTGTGTTGTTCTGTGCTGCCAAATGTTATAGTTTTCTCAGCTTTTCATCCTTAGTCAAGAATATAGTAGAAATCATATCTAATAGAAGTAATTAGGGGTACTAGCATACTTCATTAGTATAGCAATTTACTGAACCAAAGCACTTTCATATGTATTATTTCATCTGATCCTCCTAAGACACATTTGAGATTGCCTGGGAAGATACTTTAATTCTTATCTTTTAGAATAAATATCCAGTTATAGGACTAGCCAGGAAGATCTGAGTTCTAATCCAGTCTGAGATACTTACTAGCTATATGATCCTGTACAATACATTGAACCTCTGCCTCAATTTTCTTATCTGTAAAGGTGGAAAATAATAGCATCTACCCCCCACCCTGATTGTTGTAAAGATCTAATGAACTAGCAGTATTTGTCAAGGTTTTTTGTAAAACTTTAAATGTTATATAAATAATATTATACCACATCACTTCATAGACTCAAAACTTCATACTTTCCATTTTTGAGTTTAATTACATAGAGGTCAGAGAACAGTAATCCTCAATACCTTATCATTCACATAGGTGACTAGAAATATATAGAGCAAATAAAAAGGCTTTTATTTTCATTGACAAACCAGTTTCTGGAAAACACGTATTTCAAAATTTTAGTGGAGAAGCATATGAAAATGTAGTCCCTGGCTGATTGTCCTTGGAAATTTTTCATTTATTCAATTAAAAAAATTTGCTTTTAAAGTTCATAATTTCACTTTTAAATCAGAGTTATCGATCAATTATTGAAATTAGGATGGCCTCAAAGAGAAGTATGGGGAAATCCCCACGATGTCAGGGCACTAGGTATAGTTCCCAGGGAGGTGGCCTGGTAGGGCTGCTAGCTGGAAGTAGTACTGGATTTGGAGTTGGAGAACCCAAGTTTGAGCCCTGCCTATGCTAATAATTTTACCTATGTGACCTTGAGTGAACAAGGTTCCCATTCTCTTCAGATATAAAATGAGGAGGTTGAACTGGATGATCTTCATGGTCCCTTCTGGCTTTAAAATCCTCTGAACCTTTCCCTGCCTCCTCTATCCAAAATGGATCATTTATCCTATAGTCTTCTGAAAAAATACTCAGTTTCCCACTGAGAGTATCAAAGCCTGAGCATTGAACTCTGACTACTTTGCAATATGCCAAATAGGCCCAGAATGAAGAAGTGTCTGTGTAGTCAGCATACATTTCTTTGCACAGATTTCCAGTGTATATCCTGTACTTCTGGAGAACAAATCCCTGCAGCTGATGATGAGTGTAATACATCAGAAAGAACAGAGTTCACATACTGACAGGTACATGGGATTTAGAGTTCTCTGGTGTTGCCTCAATGCCCACTTGCATAAAAGATTTCTTATTTTTCACCAGAGCATTAGACCTTTTCCATGCAAATGTTTTCTTTAAGTGACATATATATTTACACAGAAGGCATGAGAAATGATTTTCTGTCATTAATGTGGCATTGCTTCTATATTCCAGAGAAACTCTTCTTTCAGTTTTTGCCCTGCATCATTAACCTTGAACAATCCAAGAAAATGATCTTTAATCTTAGCCAAAGTACCATGTATTTCTGGGTATCTAACCCCACTAACACCTGTCTAGGATAACTTTTATTTGGTGGAAAGCTTTTTTTTTAAAAAAAATTAGGATCCAAGTAAACACACATATGTTTAATATCCTATCTTTTTTACCCACTAATATCTTGACTCTTGTGGATATCAAGGTCAAACTCCATCTTCCATTCTATTGCTTCTAGTAAGAAGTCATTTATAAGAATAGCAAGAGCTTAAGAAATCCAAAATAGACTCTTCTTTCAATTCTCTGTATAAGCATGATGTTCTTTCTTTTCTAAACTCATTGTTCTATGCCTACTTTTGTCCTTCCACTCTCAAAAAGTCCTTTGTGGTATTTTCCTTTGGCTCTAGAAGGGTTTCTGTTTATTGTCTTTTAATGCTATACCTATAACTAGATTTTTAAAACAACATGATATGGATTATTTCTCAGTTAATTTTACACCAGTGACTTGTTCTCATGATAATACTATAATACAAACGAAATGTTACTGAGTTCCACTTTAGTCAAATACTTGAATATCTATATGCCATGTGAGACTATGAAATAATGAGCATGGTTGGTTTAACAAAAGAATTACTAGAATTTATATATCCAAATTAGTGTTATTATTTAAATGTAGACAACTTAGTATATGTACTAAACCAGTTCCAGTATTACAACCATTGTTAAAACAAGTTGTTTGGCACAGATCCCAAAGAATAGTTATAAAGAGCACAAGAAAGTCAGTCTAGTTGTAAGTACATCTCCTTTTAATTTTTTTTTTAAATCTTATTACCTAGTTTGATCAGCCATTTCAATCCTGAGCTTGGTTTTAGATGATTTTTGGCTGCATCCAAAAGTCAAATCCAAATTTAAAGTACAAACATTTGCCAAGTTTTAGCTAGAGAATATCTAAACCCTAAGCCACAGGTTCTGAATGCAATCCCAAAAATATTTAGAGCAATGATGGCATCTTTGGCATCAATATTGGCCTCCCAAGGCTATTTGAAGGAATATACTCCTTTGTATGTCTAAGTTCGGACAAACTTGTTTAAAATCATTAAATTATTACATGGCAATACTTCATCTGTTCTCTTTATTAGGTACTTCTAGCTGAACTGTGCAGTTTGAGAATATAAGAACTGTGGTAACAGGTTTTCAGAGTGTAAGAAGGGAGTTAAGGGATGGGCATCAACCAGGTTCATATTTCACAGTTATAACTATTCAAATTCAGAAGGGAGGTATGGGGTGGATACCTATTTCTAATAATCAGGCTTAGAAGAGACCTTGAATGGTACCTAGTCTAACTACCTCTTACAGGATTTGCAGCGATTGAAAACACACACACACACACACACACACACACACACACACACACACACCGAACAAACAAAAAACAGCAAAGAAACCAAAAACTCCAGGTAGAGATTCCACAGTCTCCACATAGGAATCTATTCCAAGGTCATAGTAGCTCACTGCTGAAAAATGATCCCCCCTTAAATACCGAACCACTGACTCTAAGACAAATTAATTCTTTTCATTTGGCTTTCAATGGACATGTGACAACACCCCTTAGCACAAAAGCCATTTGTTAGCTTGATGAAATTTATGAAATTCCATTTCTTCCCTAAAATTCAGTTGTCTCTATTATGTATATGTGTGTATGTGTGTGTGTGTATAATTTCTTTTAGTTCTTAATTTATAATACTTTAGGATCTCTCCATCAAAATCTCTGCAAAATCTTCATCTTACAGTTGCCATGCGGATTCCAAGACTAGGGACAATCATTAGTGAGCATTTAGTCTAAGTTGAAGAGATTGGTGATATTATTCTTACTGGTGGAACAAAATAGGGATGGGTATGTTTTATGAATACTTTATTCTATTTCTTTTCTTGTCCTGAGGTTAAGGGGATAACAATTGGCAGAAATGGGCATCTTTATGATATTGGCACATGATGACAATAGGTCAAAAGAATTTTTAAAATGTCATATGTTTATTGGGAACCAAGAAGTATATAAATTTTACTCTTTTGTTTCATTTTTTTCCTTCTGGAAGGGTAATTTGTGAGATATTATTGTCCTCTTAAAACTAAGGTGGAGGTAAATATTCTTTTTTTCCCTGTTTGTTACTTAAATAAATCACTAAAGATCAAATGGTAAAAAGTGATGGCACACCATAGCAGAGAAAGAAAAATAGATTAGGTTGTTATTTAAGGTTGGAAAGATGGAATTTCATTTTCAGTTTTCTTTCTTTTTAAGACCATCAACTTGTAGCTATTTGGAATTAGTGCCCTCATGGAGAGGAATTGTAGTGATAAGATATGCCATGATTAAGCTGAAAATGAGTAAGAGTTGTGTAAGTAAAGGTAACAAGTTTAATTTTTTCCCCTAGGAGTTGGGCTTAAGAAAGTAAGGAAAGGTCTAACTTGAGGGGATATTAGGATCTAACGAGGATGAAACATCAATAATATTTGTAGAGAAGACAATCCCAAAGAGAGGAATTCATTCAAATTAGTTTTGATTCTCCTTATCCATGTTCAATTATGGGGCATGAATGGTAGCAGGAAGAGAAAATTGAATAAATTGATTTAAAGTCTAAAAAGATGATTATTAATATTATCTAAAATGTATTTCATGCTGCCTATGGATAAAGCATGAATATTTGTGTGTAATGCTTTCTACCTTGTTTATTATACATTAAAGGAAATACTTGATTACTTTCTACTACTTTAATAAAATGTGTCATGTGGAGGAAGCAGGTGGCAATTAATAAAGAGTTTTCTTTGGTCAGGAAGACCTGGGTTTGATACTGGCCTTTGGCACAAACTGGCAATGTGACCTTGGGAAAGCCACACATTTTTAAGCTCTCAAAGTAGCTCTTTAAGTGTATAAGTTACAGAGATGGTGCTGGCCTGCATTCAGTAGAGAGAGTTTTATCACTTGGAAGTTCTCTACATAAATGAAATCAAAAGTGAGTCCCCAGCTGAAAGGGGGATAAAAGGATGATCAAATTCATTTTATAGAAAATAATAAACTATGGTATAAGAATTATTTTTTTTTGTTTTTGTTTGTGTGGGGGGGTGGGGTGGGGGGAGTATTGAGGTATAAGTTGTCTTATATTTTCAAATGCTGATTTTTTACAGTTCCCCTTTCAAGTTCTGCTTTGGAAACATACTGGGTATGTGACAAAGGGCCAGAGAATTCACCTCTCAGGGATACAGGCGATCCTATACAAACTTTCAGGTGATTCAAAGATCTACGTCAGTGCTGGGAGTTTCAATGATCTTAATTCCTCATAAGAGCTGATGCTCTAGATCACATCCCTCTAAGCCCCCAAATAAAAAAAAAATAGTTTAGAAATATCTTGGAATGAATTGGTTTCCAAGTGTGATTTTCCTCCCCAAATAGACAATTTTAAGCTGATTTCCCATTCACAAATCAACTTTTTCTTCTTATTCCACAGGGTATGAGAAACAAAATGAACAATGTGCTATATTGATATTACAAAATGTATTTTATGTGATTAAATGGTCAAAAGAGCATTTCATCCCAAATGACCAGGATCCTTTGCTCTTGCCATGGTTTGCTACTTTCACCAAGGAAACCTTCCACTTTTTCCCATGCAACTGTACACTGTCCTGTAGTGTTTAGTCACAGGGATTAGTTATAGTGTTAGTCATGGAGATATGATTTTGGTTTCTGAAATAAATTGAACAGCAGCAAGTGTCAGTGTTTTTTTGTGTTGTTTTATTTTATGACTACTGATAAGGTACAAAGATTACCAACTGAAGATAGTGTTTGCTGTGGGATCTTGGGAAACTAATTTTATTTTTCTGGGTCTATTAGAATGTGAAATAAGAAAACCCAGATTATATGATCTCTAAGGTCTCTTTAAGATCTAGCATTCTGTGATTCTCTTTTAGTGTTCTATGACAAGTTGCAAGGATCATTATTTACAGGCAGCTCTATTCCTAATTTTTTGAGATTATACATTGTAGCCTGGCTAAGTTTGAATATTTAGCCATCAGAAGAGAAGTCTTGTGGGAGGAAGTATAAATATTTCCCTTGAAGTATTTGAGGAGCTTTCAAATGAAAGAGAGATTAAACTTGTTCTGCTTGGTCCTAAAGCTGTTAAAGTAATCTTAAAGTGAAGGTCTGACTATATCACCCCCTCTCCCAACTAGACAAAGTCCAGTGGTTCCCTATCATTTCCAGAAACAAATATAACACCTCTAGCATTTGAAGCTTTTTATAATGAATCCTTTCCCCTCTAAGCCTTCCTCCACATTCCAGTCTTTTTACATGTTAGTCACCCCATGTACCTTTCTATACGGTGACTCTTGCCTCCTTGCTGTTAATCACCCCAAATACTCTATTGCTTGACTATTTTCATTGGTTATCCTCCAGAGCATGAACTGTCTACTTCTTCATTCCAACCTCTTGACTTCCCTGGATTCCTTCAAGTGTGAGCTAAAATTCCACTTTCTACAAGATTCCTTTTCCCATCTCATTTGAGTTGAATGCCTTCCCTTTGCTGATTATTTCAAATTTATCCTGTACATACAAGATATTTACATGTTTGCATATAGTTGTTGGTATTTGCTCTGTTCCCATTATGCTGTGAAGTTCTTGAGATTGAGGACTGTTTTTTGTCTTTATTTTTATCCCCAGCACTTGGCACAGTGCCTGGTACATAGTAGGCATTTAATAATTGAATATTGACTGACTAATGGACTAAAAGGAGGACTAGCAGAAATCATTGTAAGTTATGGGGAGGCAGATTTTGATTTGATACCTGGGAAATAAACAATAAAGCAAAACAATGTAAACAAAAACTATAAAGACTCCCTAGAATGAAGAATGATGTCTCCCCCATCCCTGTGAATTCTGTATAAATTAATGAAGTCAAGAATCAGTGTTATTAATGGCAGAATCAGTACTAAATGAAAGTTGGGGATAAAATTATCATGTTCTTTGACGCTAGCTTAGAGCACACGTAGTTGAGTATATAGTGGTACATGCAGTTAACGTACTGGGATGTGGGAATCTGTATTTCCTCGGCCACTGGCCTCAGTACTTCACATCAAGATGGGCCTTATTAATTGATCTGCCAGCTTGTTGAAGGTTTGTCAGTTTGGATATTTTTGTGAACTCTGCCAAAACTGGTCCTCTATTTGGTCTTGGGGTTCAAGAGTTATCTGTTGGCTTCTTGTAGTCTTCTTTGTGTGTGCAAAATGCATTTTGTAAGTCAGCCAGAGCTCTTTCCAGCTCTATTGCTACCTGTCAAAACTTTTGAACATATCATTAAAGAGAGGGTTAGTGACTATTAAGAAAAGGAAGCAGCGATTTCAAAGGCCACATGGCTTGCTAAAGAATAAGTCAAAGCAGACTAACCTTATTTTGTTTTTGAGGGACTAAACTAACTAGCAAAGCATTCAATAAAATATTTCATTCTATTCTCATGAAAAACTAGAGATGTAGCTTTGAATATAGTAAAATTAAGTAGATTTTGAACTAACAAAATAGCTTAACCTAAAGAGTTGTTGTTGAGTTGTTTCAGTGATGTCCAAGTCTTCATGACCCCAGGCAGTTTTCTTGGCAAAGACACTGTAATGGTTTGCCATTTCCTTCTCCAGCTCATTTTACAGATGAGGAAACTGAGGCAAATAGGGTTAAGTGACTTGCCCAGAGTCACACAGCAAGTACGTATCTGAGGCTGAATTTGAACTCAGGTCTTCCTGACTCCAGACCTGTAACTCCACCACTTTTACCACCTAGCTTCTCCAACTTAAGGAGTAGTCATTAATATTCCAAGGTCAGTTTGGAACATATCTCTAGCAGGGTTATCTCAGGGATTAGTGTTTGACTCTTTCTTGTTTAATGGTTTTATGAATGACTTGGAAAAAAGGAATAGATTGATAACATCCTTATCAAATTTGCAAATGATTTAAGCTTGAAAGGTACTGCTATTATACTTGATAACAATCAGGATTCAAAAATTCAGTACAAAAATAACCTCAAATATTTTAACAAAATCAAATGAAATGAAAGTTTATAAGAATAACTATATGATCTTATACTTGGATTTTAAAAGGTAAATTTTACAAGTGCATAATGGAAAAGGTATGGTTAGATAGCAATTTGAGAAAGATCTGGCAAATCTGAATGTCTGATTCTATGATCCCTCAAATATTTATTTAACTATGGTTCATGCCGCACAGGGGCCTATAGATGTGAGCAGCTGAAATAACAGAGCCTGAAAACCATTGTGTGTAAATTGATATTCATTATGAATGAGGGAATTTCTTAGTTATAGGAAAGTTCGCCTAACTTGAGGAATGTTTTTATTTATTTAATTTTTTATTTGTATTTTTGTCATTATTCATGATTTGTTGCCATCTTCCGTGTGATTATTAATAGTTCAGCTATTTAAAAAATTTATACATATCCTTTGACTACTTATATATTCGGTAATAGCTCCTTGCCTTGCATATTTTTTGGTCAATTCCCTACATTGTTTGGCTTTTAGACTTACCAAAAAATAAAGCAAATATTTTTTTCCAGTCAGCATCTTCTCTTCTTATTTCAGCTGTATTGACTTTTTTCATCCAAAAGCTTTCCATTTTGTGTAATTAAAATAGTGTGTTTTGTCTCTTGCAATCACTTTTATCTATACACATGTTTATTGGATTCCCACACATGCTCAGCATTTTCTAATGTGCTGACAATCTTCTCCCTGTAGTGATGCTGCTTCAGAGCTATCTGGGGAGCTTTCCCAGTTTCTGGGGACTTCATAATTAAAGCACCGACCATCAATTCTGCTATTTCCTCCACTTGCCATTTGTTTCCCCTTTGTCATGTCTGTGAATGTTTGGTGAAAGAATGAGATATATAGCTTACTTTCATAACATCCCTTGTATATACGCCTCCTCTCCTCTGCCTCTGCTATAGTCCTGATGTAGGTCATCATCACCTCATATTTTTATTATTTCCATAGCTTGGCAGTCAGTCTCTCCATCAAAAGATTCATTCCAGTCCACTTTCTACTTAGTTGACAAACTGATTTTCCTAAAGTGCAGGCCTGACAATATCAACTTTCTACTGAATCTACTCTGGTGACTCCCTCTAGGCTCAAATATAAAATCCACTCTTTAGCATTCAATGCTTGTCATAATCTGTCTCCCAACCTTTCCAGTCTTCTAACACCTTACAGCCTCTCACCCTCCCCCCTGCCCCACCACCTGCATGTACTTTTTGATCCAGTGACACTGGCTTCCTTAGTGTTTCTCAAATATGACACATCATCTTCTGATTCTAGGAATTTTCACTGCCTGACCCTCCTGCCTGGAATTCTCTCCCTCCTCATCCTTGCCTCCTAATTATCTGACATCCTTCATATCTCAAATAAAATCTCACCTTCTACAGGAAACCTTTCCCTATCCCCCTTAATTCTAGTGACTTCTTTCTGTTTATTATTTCCAATTTATCCAGAATATAGCTTTTTTTAAATACATAATTGTTTGCATATCATCTCCCCCATTAGACTGTAAATTTTGCTTTCTCTTAGTTTTCCTCCTCTCAGATTTTTTTTTTACTAAATCTTTATCTATATCATACCCATTTAACTATGCGAGTCCTTCAAGGATATATTTAGGGCCCTCTCTTTGCTTTGTGCACTTGCACTTGGTGGTATCATTAACTCCCACAGGTTCAGTTCTTATCTCTATAGAGGTGGTTCTCAGATCTATTTATCTAGCCCTAGTTTCTATCCTGAGTACCAGTCAACGTCACCAATTTCTTATTGGACATTTTGAATTGGATTTCCCATAGACACCTCAAACAATATATCCTCCAAAGAACTCTTTATCTTTCCCCCAAATCATTCTCTCTTCCCAGATTTCCTATTACTGTTGAGTGCCCTGCGCTCCTTTCAGTTACCCAGGTCTGAAACCTCAGTATCATCCTTCAGTCTTCTTTCTCACTCACCACATGTATCTAATCAGTTCCTCAATATTGTAATTTCTTTCTCTACAACATCTCTGGCATATATCACCTTTCCCATCACCTCTTGCTTGGAATCTTGCATTCATATTGGTCTTTCAGCCTTAAATTGATCTCTACTTCAATTCACCTTCTACTCGTCTGCCAGTGATTTTCCTAAAGTATAGGTCTGACCATTTCATCTCCAATTCCCAATAAACTCTAATGTCTATTACTTTTGGGATCAAATACAAAATGCTCTGTTTGGCACAGGTATTTAAAACCCTTCAGTCTTACTCCTTTCTATCTGTCCAATCTTCTTACATTCTACTATCTTTCCCCCATTAGAAGGTGAACTCCTCAAAGGCAGTGACTGTCTTTTACCTTTCTTTGTGTCCTCAGCACTTACCTAGGTACTTAGCACAGAGCAGGTGCTTAATAAATGTTTATTGACTAACTTCACAGAGTCTAAAATCTGGTAGTACTATTTTAATTTCTATTCCTTAAACATGATAGTCTACTTCCCACATCAATGCTGTTTCACTCACTGGCTGCCTATGCTTAGCTTGCTCAACCTACCCACCTCTTACTATTCAAATCCCTGACTTCCTTTACAATTCAGCTCGGGTCCTACCAATGGAGAAGGCCTTTCCTGATTCTCCCCAGAGCTATTGCCACCCCTTCAAATTTACTTTTCATCTATCCTGTCTTTATCTTCTATGTTCTAATGCATGTATATTTCCTATATTAGAATGTTAGTTGTTGTTTTCTATATTAGAATGTTAGTTTCTTCAGGAGAGGAGCTATTTCTGCTTCTGCTTTGCACCCTCAGTGTTTAATATAGAGCCAAACACACAATAAATGCTTAATAAGCCCTTGTTGAATGATTGAATGATGACCTTAACCCTCTAAAGCCCCTCCCCTGAACCTAGTATTACGAGTATGGCTTGATATTGATCGGAAGCATTGTTAATGATTTAAATGGCTCTAAAACCTTGTCTTACAATTATTTTGTGCACCATGTGACATTTTTGTTGTACTATAAAGGTTAGTCTAATCTGGTGAATAAATTGCCCTATAACTTGTAGACAAGCAGAAACTTGAAAACTCTGTTCAACCATCATAACCCTGTGAGATTTATGAATCTTGTACTCTCTTTGATAGTGTAGTCATAGCTCAAATTTTAAGAGTTCCTAGAAAGACAAAACAGTAGAACAGCATGATTTTTATTTCCATAATTGAAGAAATGCCTTGAAGAAAGTGTACTGTTAAGGGCACTTTGCTATAATTACTGCATACCCCTCAGGTAATGGAGAGGAAACTTGGTGACCTCAAGCTTCAGTGCTAATGTGAGCAAGTCTATATATGATCTAGCTGTAATTATTCCTGATGTCAAAACAGGGGACACAGGCATTGATAGATATGGGTCTTTACTTGCAACAGGAAAGAACAGCTATAGAAAATCAATTCCCGCTGTGTGAAAAATGCCTCATTGTCATTTATCCCATTTTACTTTAGGCTGATGATTATATTTCTTTTTCAGTAAATCTCTGGTTATTGGGTTCAAGGAGAATGAAAAATGCATGCATTCTTTAGAGTTTCAGATTTGAGATTATTTACCCAGGCTTTATTTATTGAATCCTGAGAATATGCATGGTGATGTGTAGATGAGATGACTGGTTTTGAATGATTTTGCACTTAGCACAATGAGTAAATTTTTCCTGACATTGTTCACTAACAGAACACATACACAAACACTCACACACTCACACACACACACACACACACACACACACACACGTAAGGATGTAAGGATAGCGATTGGATTTGTGAGTCCCTTGGTGTAAGCAACTAACAAGTGAAGAATCTCCCTTTGGCAATGTAGTTTGGCAGCTTCTCAGCAAGTTGTAGTTTTGGAAAGTTGCCTAGAGCACTGAGAGCTGGTGACTTACCCAGGGTCAGATAGTCAGATTGTGTCAGAGACCAGACCTGAACCCAGATCTTCCTGACTTTATGTCTCAATATATTAATGCTACACTTCCTCTAATATTGTCACATATACTGCAAGATTTAGACATATTGTTTTTATTATTTGTTGAGGACAGTCACATATTCTTATTTAGATGTTATTTTCAATAATACTCTTGAAAGTAAACACTCAGAAGAAAACAAATATATTTCTGAAGACAAAGATATTAGCCATCAATAGAGAATGTGGGTAACCTAATGGTATATAGGAACATTACTTAACATGAGAAATAGCTTCACAAAGTTATGCTTCCAGGCCCATGAATACCAATGTTTACTATTGGAGAGAGATAAACCACCCAAGTACCCTTTATCATGAGCACATCTATATCTACACTTTTGCATCTCTTTATATTTAATGGTTTTTATACATTTGAGGAGTGTATTAGGAGGAACATTGCATATTGCTGAAAGCCTTGGGTCATAACTTGGATTTGCTTACATCAAAAATAAAATGAATTCTCAGAAAATTTGGGGAGGAGGAAGAAGCTTATTTATTGATTCTTTCAGTATTACATTTTTATTATTTGAGAAGAAACCTCACTCACAGTTATTAATTCAGAAATCCTAGACTACTACTATAGGGAAGAGGGTTTTGAAAAGGAAAAATTGAGTATGTATGTGGGGGTAGAGGGAGGGTGACAACAATGCGAAGATGACACAAACCACCAGAAACAAATCCCTTAATAAATATAGTTGAAAACTGGGCTTTAAGGTGTCTTTGAATGGAGGGAGTATAGGGTTGCTGATGAGAAGTCTTTTTCCACCCTAAAACTCATTTTTATAAAAAATTTTCATTTGTATTCTATATAATTTTTCAAGCTATAAATATGTCTTTTTATTTTTAAATTGAGCATTTTATTATATTTAAAGTTAAGGTTGAGAATGTGTGATAGGCTATATCTCAAAGTATTATGCTCTTGACTCCGTCTTTAATTCCATCCCAACCTGGGAGGCATTTCAATTTACTATAGTAATAATAATAATTATACTGTAATGATAGAAAGCATCCATATGGTGCTTTAAGGTTTACAAAAGATTTTACATATATTATCTCACTTGATCCTCACTACAATCCTGAGAGATAAGTGCTATTATTACCAACATTTACAAATGAGGAAATTGAGGGTAAGAGAGGCCAGGTGATTTGCCCAGATTCATCCAGCTAGTACATGAACGAAACAAGATTTGTACAAGTTCATCCAGCTAGTACAAGAACGAAACAAGTTTCTCTGACTCTGGGTCCAGAACTTTAGCCACTGAGCTACCTAACTGATTATGATCATTTCCAACACCCATGTTTGGTCACTATCTTTTCTACTCTATGTGTAGATATAAAGCAGGACTCTGTCCTCAGCTCTCTGTCCCTTCACTGATCTCATCAGCTCCCATGGGGTTCACCTATTTTATCTATTCAAATACATATCCAGAATCTACATATCCAACTCCTCTCTCTCTCTCTCTCTCTCTCTCTCTCTCTCTCTCTCTCTCTCTCTCTCTCTCTCTCTCTCTCTCTGTCTCCCCCCCCCCAATTATAGTACTACATTGTCAACTCCCTATTGGATATCTCCAAAAGAACTCATTTTCCTTTCCCTTAAAACCGTCCCTCCTCCTAATTTACCTGATTTTGTCAAGGGCACAACCATCTTCTAGTCACCATACCCCAAGGTCTATAACTCTGAATCTTCTTTGATTGTTGACTCTCCTTCACCTACCACTTCCAATCAGATAGTGAGGATTGTTGATTCTATTTCTATAACATCTCTTACATCCTTTTCTTTTTCTCTCCCTATTTGGCTATTGCCATAGTTCAGGTCTTTATGACCTCTTTCCTTAACTGTAGATTAAGCCTGCTTATTGGTTTTCCTGCCTCCCTGCATCTAGTTTCTCTATTTGTAATTATAGCCTCTGAGAAACCCTAGGTCCCGGCAGTCTCAGATCTAGTGCCACCAGGTCCTTCAGAAAGCCTTTCCTGATTTCCCCCAATTAACTGCACTCTTCTCCCCTCACAAATACCTTGCATTTATTTTGTATGTACTGTTTATCTATGTGAATATTGTTTTTCCCCAGTAAAATATAAACTTTTTGAGGGTAGAGCATTTTCTTTCTCTTCCCTTGTTCCCTTTCCTTCCCTTCCCTCCCCCCCATCCCCTCCCCTTCCTTTCTTTCTCTCTTTTTTGTTGTTACCTGGCACATATCAGTTCCTTAATAAGGGAATGGTTTCCCCTTAATAAAGGAGTAGTTTTTTCACATGGATCTGTGCTTGTGTTTCCCTGTATTGTATTGTGTCAGAAAGGAGCAAGGTAATTGGATCGTATCCATCAGCCTTTTGAAATTAAATGACAAGAGAATTATATATGGTTCAAAGCATGGAATAAGGATCCTACGACCTCAAAGTGCTTAGGACCCCACAACTTCTGGCATGGATGCAACAGAGGAAATTAGGAAAGCTTTAGAAGGAAACTGTGACAGTCCTGCCCTTGTAACATTCCTCATCATTGAGCTCCCACCTCTCTGCAATGCTTTGGTATACAGTATACCTTCATCTTTCTAGCAGCTTGTTATATCGACTACTACATGAGGGTGTCCGGAAGGAATGCACATTACACAGGGAAGTACAAACCCAGATTCAGAGGGGAAGCCAGCCAGGTACCCAGATACCCCAGAGCTAAACTCCTGTGCCAAAATGACATCTCATCTTGATGTCTTGTTCTCTTTTCTGTCAACATAGTCTGCTCTACGGAGTGAAGACCAGGTTAGAAAACATGGAGCCAGGAGGCTAGAATAATTTTACTTTTATAATAAGGCTCTTCCCTCAGACAAGGAGAGTGGCTGATATACTCGTCAGAGTTATTAGCAATAGCTGCTGCCTTCCTGTCCCACAGATCAATTGCTTTGACTTCCTGATTACATTAACAGAAGAAAATATGGGTCATATTTAGATACAAAGAACTATGTCCTTCACAATTGTATTTACATTATCAATATTATTTCAGATTCTATTCAAGAAATCCAAGTTGGCTCAGGTGGTCAGACAAAAGAGCTCATAGGCTGTGCCTGTCCCTTTATCCCCTGTGAATCTGATATTAAGTTGGCAGTCATCAGCATTTCTATTCAGAAAAAAGTGACAATCAGTTTGATGACTCAGTTTGATGTCTAAGTAAACATTGTTCATTGCCAAACATTTGATTTTGTAGGTTATTTTCAAAGAATCTGTTTCCTTGGAAAGGGAAGCTATACTCTGGGAATAGTTTCCCAGGGATCCAGAATTAGTTGGGGTCATGAATAGATCAGAGCAATGATTGGTAAGTCATGTATGGGAAGCAGTATATAGCTTATGCTGACCCAGGCCTCAGAGGTTGCTTTGAGCTATACAGAATGATCATCTAGATAAACCTTGCCATGCCATCTGTATACCAAGTACAAGAGCAGATAAACTTGGATCAGGCCCTGAAGAATAGCTCTGATTTCCAAAACCCTTTATTTTCCCTAAAACATTGTGTCCTGAAATAAGATTAATAAAGGTGAATGAAAATAAAACAGCCTGATATACAACCATAGTTTGTAGTTGGGTGGAATTGATGCGAAAGAAGGTAGTCAACAAACACTTAATAAGCACCAACTATGTGTCAGGCCCTGTGTTAGGTGCTGGGAGTATGAAGAAAGGCAAAAACCAGGTTCTTTTGGAGTTCATTTTCTAATGGGATCACACACACACACACACACACACACACACACACAAAACTGTACATAGAAGATATGCACAGTGTAAATGGGAGGTAATTTCAGAGAAAATGTTCTGGAAGTGGGGAGAAATCAGGAAAAACTACTTGCTGAAGATGGGATTTGAGCTCAGCCTTGAGGGAAGCCAGGGAAACTAGGAATTGGAGACAAGACGGAGACCATCACAGGCTTGGTGACCAGTGCTGATGAAAAGGCATTGATTTGGGAAATGGAGTATCTTGTACAAGGAACAACATAGAGACTCATATTTACAGCATCATAGAATAAATGGAGGTGAGTAAGATGATGAGCTTGGGAGAAAGTGCCAGGTTATAAGTGGTTTTAAAAGTCAGAGGATTTTATATTTGATGTTAGATATAATCGGGAGTTTATTGACAAGGGATGTGGTCTGACTAGCATTTTCAGAAAATTGCTTTGACCACTAAATAAAGGATGGATTGGAGTGAGGAAAAGCTTGAGGAGGGGAGACCAGCAAAAATCTAGAATTTGTTAGAGTTGGAAAGAAATGACATGAACAAAAGGTAAGATACAACAGTTAGGCTAGCTAACAAAAATAAACAGGACAGGAAAAAACATGAGAAAATATAACAACTGATAATAGTAGTTAATATTTATATAGTGCTTTAAGGTTTCCAAAGCACTTACACTTATACTGTCTTATATGATCCTTATTAACAATCCTGGGAGCCAGGAGAAACTGAGGCAAAGAGAGATCAGAAAACTTGCTCATTGTTGCAAAGAAAGTGTCTGAGGCCAGATTTGAACTTGTCTTCCTGATTCCAGGCACAGTACCCTATCCACTGCTTGTAATGATTTTCTATAATAAGAATAATCCTTTTGAGCCCTATTTTACAGAGAAGGAAACTAAAATATTAAGAAGTTTTAGTTTTTTTTAATAAAATGGGCAATTCCCTTGTTAAATGACTGAGGTTTTAAGAGCAAATTTCAAAATCCTTCACTCCTTTTCCTCCTTTCATGCCTAAACAATATATAGAGGAAACAGTTCTAGCTACAAGGGAGTTGCCTCTGCCTATAAATCTTGTCAAGCAGTAAAGGGTGGCTGCTTTCTCAAGACAGCATTTTCTGGGCATTCAGAAGCCTGGTTTGTCTGATGGTTTTGAGAGGTTAGGCTAGTCACCATTTATACATTGCCCTTTATAGTTCAAATAAATATACTATAGTTTAGCCTAGTTTGTGTGAAGAGATAAGCAGAAAACACAGGGAGGGATAATTATATGTTATATACTCACTCCGCTGGTGTGAGACACCATTGGGAGGTGGTGTCTCTCTACCTCCCACCCCGACAAGAAACTGTAATTGTGGAGAAATCTTTTTTTTAAAAAATCCGATGGTAGACCACACCATATTTTGCCCCATATTTACATATCCTGCTGCCCCACGTCTGGAATGCTTTCTCTTCTTTGCTCTGGCTTCCTTTAAGTCCCAACTAAAATCCTACCTTTTAAAGGAAGACTTCCCCAGCCCTTCTTAATTCTAGTGCCTTCCCTTTGTCAAGTGTTTCCTATCTATCTTTTATATAGCTTGCCTTGTATGTAATTTCTTGGATGTTGTCTCTCCCATTAGATTGTAAGAAGGCTGGGACTGTCTTTTGCCTCTTTTTGTATCCCCAAGTACTTAGCAGAGTGCCTAACACATGGTAGGCACTTAATAAAGCTGGTTGATTGATTGATGATCAATCTGGATCTGTCTTGAAGGAAGGATATGTGCCAGCCTGGGTCCTCAGCTTCTTGAGGTATCCCAAAGTGTAGGTGTGTTCTAAGGTACTACATTGTGTGGGACAATTCACTTACTTCAGAAATCTCCTGGATTTTATTCATTGGCCAGCTACATATGCAGTATGGTGGAAGCGTCTAGACTGTGGAATCCAAAGACCTGAACTTAAGTCCCAATTACTCCATTGACTGGCTGTGTGATCTTAGACAAGTCACTACAATGCTGAGCCTGAATTTTATTATCTATCAGCAATAATAAGAGCAGTTGCATTCAATTATTTTATAGGGTTGTTGTGAGGATTAGATGAGACATACTTTATGTAAAATAGATTATAAAAAGTAAACATAAAGAACTATACAAATACGAGCTGAGATGGTTAATGCGTCATTTTACATTTGATCAGTCAGCTTTTCCTTTTCACGTTGGAGGTGAAACCTTTGGCTGTGATTCCAGTCCACTCTGATTTCTTCCTTCTCCTCTGTTTGGCTTTTAAAGCTCTTCACAAGCTGGCCTATTCCTTCCTTTTCTACCCCCACCCATCCCACCACCCTTCTTCCCTCATTCCAAAGTTCAGCCAAACTGACTTTCTTGCTGTTTCTCACACACATTCCATTCCCTGTCTCCAAACTTTGGCCCATGCCTAGAATATTAGATATTCCTTACCTCCACATCCTATACCCCCTCTTCTCTTCAAAACTCTGTTTAAAGGCTACCTTCTACAGCACAGAAATCTTTATCTGTTCCCCCCAGATACTAGTATGCTCCTTTGACAAAACTTGCCATATATTCATTCTGTATATATTAATTCATGTGCATGTTGTCTCTGCTTATCTACTGTTAACTCCTTTAGGGTGCTTACAGTAGATAAGAGGATCAAATGAGAAAATATTTGTAAATTGCTTAGCACACTGGCTGGTTGTTTAATAAATGTGTGGTTCTCCCTCTCCTTCCCCTAAACTTTTAGGGCAGGGATTGCTTCATTTTTGTCTTTGTCTCTGATGCATGCTGACAGATTGATTGATTAGCATCCTGGTAGGCCAGTTTAGCCCTACCATTCAGTATTTATTCATTTTAATTACATATATACATATGTAAATATATAAATTTAAATATTTATTTATATCCATATAATATGTGGCATAAATTTAAATATATATTTAAAATAATATATAACACACATACATGTGTATTTAGATACGCACACATACACATACAATATATTCATGAGTTGGGGTAGATAGCTCATAGGATATTAGATCTGATGAGGAGGGCCTTGGAGATCATCTTTTTCAATCCCCTCATTGTAGGCACAAGGACCCAAAATGTATGATTTGCCCAACATCATGGCTAGTTTTTAACAGAGACAGGCTTCGATAAATACCTTGACTAATGTCATTGCCGATGACCCAGAAAGGCAAACCTTCAGGTTACTCCACAGAACAGAATGGGGGATCAATTTTGGTTTCTTGGATTGGTTCCCAGTAGAGCTTCCTTATTGGAGACCACTGTCTTTTTAACTTCCATGTTCCATTTAGCGACAGGGCCAGGCACATAGTAGGTGCTTTAAAGATGATTATTGAATTGAATTGAATTCTGGTCTGACTGGACACTTCCTCTGTATTCAAATTACCCTAATATCTTAAGGAAGTTGGCTGGTTTCTCAGTTTCCTTTTCTTCCTGTGGGAGGTGGGGATGGGAATCAATGTCATAACGCCTGCTTCCTCCCGGCCTTTTAGGAGAACTCTTCATATGTGACTGCCACAGTGATGACTGTTATGCAGCAAAGCCTGTGAAGAAGGAACTCTTTTTTTTTTCTTTTCTGTGAATCTACTCACTTTGATGTTCTTAGGATGTTGAGAGGATCAGAGGATTTGAATTTTAGAGCTGGAAGGTGCATCAGAGTACTAGCTAGTCCAACTCCCTCATTTTATAGAGAGAGAGACAGCTTAGAGCCAGAGCATTTAAGTGACTTGCCCCAGGTCTCATAAGTCTTGCCCAACATCACAGCTAGTGTTTGCCAGAGACAGGCCTTGATAAATAACTGGGCTAATTTCATTGCCAATAGTCCAGAAAGCCAAACCTTCGGGTTACAATACAAAACAGAATGGATGGATCCGTTCTGGCTTCTTCGGTTGGTTCCCTGTGAAGGCCTCTTATTCAAGACCCCTGCCTTTTTAACTTCTGTGGCCCATTGAGTGACAGTGCCAGGCACATAGCACATGCTCAATAGACATTTACTAAATTGAATTCCCAGGTCCAATATGTGGCAGAGCCTGGATTTTGAACCAGGATTCTCTGACTTGAAATCTATGAGTCTTTTACTCTTTCCTCCACTGAGGATATCCATGACCCAGACTTCTGTGTGACCATGATCCTCCTGGCTATCTTTTTCTTTTTTCTGTGAGCTTTCATCCAGACAGCTTCTGCGCCAGTTGAGAAACCACAGAGGGCAATTTCAATATATATTTTGTGTATGTGTGTATAGATGCTCGCACACATACATATATAAGCTTAAAGAAAGAGGAGACAATTCACAAGTAAGAATGTCAGGATCAAGAACCTGGCAAGTGGTGTCTTTTCAGTGTTTTTAGGGCATTTTAAAATCTCCCCAGTGAGAGGAGTCAATGGTGTTGTCACTGTCAGCTGTCATAGCTGCTCTGGCTAATGCCTGCCCACTGATAGGCCAGTGGCTATTAGCTAGGAGTGGATTGCTTCATGCCTTGTAGGGGCAGATCACTTATCACAAGGTGGAGCAGGGGCTGTAACTTTACTGCTCTACTAAGATCACCTGAGGCAATGTCAGCTGCTGACAGCAGAGTCTCAGTATGATAAAAAGATGAATTTGCCATTAAATAAACCTTAGCAAACGAGTAGGGAATTTCTCATTGAAGGCCTTCTGCTAGAGTTGCTCAGCCCACAGAGCTTCTGAGCTTCTGAGGATAGTCTTACCTTGTGGAAGAATCTCTCGGAGAGCCTGAAACATGAGGCAAGAGCACCAGAATCAATAATTTGGCTAGGTGTGATGGTTCATTTGGCATTCTCTTACTATATACTAAGGGAGATTTTGTACTGGGTCATGATGTTGTTTATTGAGATGTCCCTCAAAAGGATAACTGAGAAGGAGTTTCTATTTTTCTTTAATAGCCTTTTACATCTAATATTAGGCCAAAAGTATCCAACCAGGAATATATTATGGATGAAGAAACTGAGGAACAGAATTGTTAGGCCTCAGATCAAATTAGTAATGGGCAGAGGCTGGATTTGAATTTTTTGACTCCAAATTCCATGCTCTTTTCTTTCTTTTTTCTTTTTAGTTTACAACACTTGGTTCTACATAATTTTGAGTTCCAGATTTTCTTCCCTCTCTCACTCCCTCCATCCTCCCCAAGACAGCATGGAATCTGATATATCTTCCACATATAACTTCACATTGAATTAATTTACACACTAGTCAATTTGTGGAGAAGAATTATGACCAATGGAATGAAACATGAGAAAGAAGAAACAGAACCAAAAAAAAAAAAAAAACCAAAAACAAAAAGAGAGAAAAAAATGGAAAAAAAAAAGGCCAGCATAAAGTGTGCCTCAATCTGCATTCATATTTCATAGTTCTTTCTCTGGTTGTAGACAGCATTCTACATCGTGAGTCCTTTGGAGTTGTCCCTGCATCCTGTGTTGCTGAGAAGAGCAAAGTCTGTCAGGGTTAGTCCTCACAGAATCCATATATCTGTGCTTATGTACAATGTTCTCCCGGCTCTGCTCTGCTCACTCAGCATTATCATGTAGGTTTTTCCAGGTTACCATGAAGCCTGCATCATCCTCATTTTCTTTTTATGTTTCTCTTGAGTTTTGTATTTGAAGATTGAATTTTCCATTGAGTTCTGGCCTTTTCATCAGGAAGGTCTGGAATTCCCTTATTTCATTGAATATCCATCTCCTTGCCTGAAAAATTATGCTTAGTTTTGCTGGGTAGTTGATCCTTGGTTGTACTCCCAGCTCCTTTGCCCTTCAGAACATCATATTCCAATTTCTCCTGTCTTTTAATGTAGAAGCTGAGAGGTCCTGCGTGATCCTGACTGTAGTTCCACGATATTTGAATTGTTTCTTTTTGGCTGCTTGCAGTATTTTCTCCTTGACTTTGTAATTCTGAAATTTGGCTATAATATTTCTTAGTGTTTTCAATTTGGGATCTCTTTCAGGGGGTGATCGGTGGATTCTTTCAATGACTATTTTGCCCTCTGGTTCTAGGACCTCTGGGCAGTTATCTTTGATAATTTCTTTGAAGATACTGTCAAGGCTCTTTTTTTATCATGTATTTCTGGTACACAAATAATTCTTAAATTGTTTCTCCTGGATCTATTTTCCAGGTCAGTTGTTTTTCCAATCAGATATTTCACATTTTTTTCTATTTTTTCATTCTTTACATTTTGTTTGACTACTTCTTGATGCCTCATAGAGTCATTAGCTTCCATTTGCTCAACTCTAATTTTTAATGAGTTGCTGTCTTCATTTTGCTTTTGAGTCTCTTTTTCCAGTTGGTAGATTTTTACCTCACAGGGTGTCATATTCTCTATTTAGATTCTGAATTTCCATAGCCATTTTGCCAATCTTATTCTTTAAGGACTTGAGTTAGTCAGAAGATTTTTTTCCATTTTTTCTTTTACTTCCCTGATTTGGTTTTTAAAATCCTCCTTTAGCTCTTCCAGTAATGCTTTCTGGGCTTGAGACAGTTCATGTCCCCTTTTGAGGTATCAGGCGTGGGTATAGTATCATTGCTATCCTCTGCCAAATTGTTATTTTGATCATGCCTGTCTCCATAAAAAGAATCAATGATCCTTGTTTTTTTTTTTGTTTGTTTGTTTGTTTTTGCATGTGTGTTATTCTTCACGTTGGTTAGCCTTTTCCTGGCTTTACAATAAATTTCTGCTTTTGGGGCTCAGGGCTCTCTGTCCCAGCTTTCTTATTCTGGGGATTGTGAGTCTAGTTACTGGCTTTGTGAATTATAGCCTTCAGTTTCCTGAGCTGTGGGGGAGGGGTCTGGAACTTCCACTGGGGGAGTAAGGGTACATCTGGGCTCCTGGTGTTGACCCCTGCTGGCTCTGCCCCTCTGGGACTCAGGAACTCCCACTACATGGCCATGGAAGCTCCACTTCTGTCTCCTCTATTCCAGCATTTTTTCCCGAGGAATTCTCTGGGTCAGGGAGAGGGATTAGAGCTGTTTACCTGGCCATTATGTATCCTGGAAGTTCAAGAAGCCACGTTTCATACCTTTGGACTGCAAGCCTCAGGAGTTGATGTCTCACGGTGCATTGTGCTGCCTCTCATCGCTTCCACAGACTGCCGTCCTGTGTTGGGAGGCCTGGGGATCTCTGCCAGTTTCAGGTGCCCAACTTTCTCCCAGCCTCTCTCCCACGTTGGTTTCCCGGCCAGTCAATTCCACTTTGGTGCTGTCTGGAGCAGCTCCACATGCCAAGCGCTCTCCTAGCCTACAGATTTGTCCCTTCGGCCTTTCAGACTCTCCTGGCTTGGAAATTTGCCTTACTCAGACTGCTCATGGTTTCTAACTTTTTCAGATCTGCTCAGATTCACTTTTTTATAGGAATCTGACAGAACTTGTGAGAGAGCTCTGGTAAGATGCTGTTTTCACACGGCCATCTTGGCTCCACCCTCCATGTTCTTTTCATTATACCATTTTACTTTTTTGCCTACTTCATTTTAATCTGAAAGTTTTTTTTATTATATACTTGAAGATGGCTGTATAATCTAAATAGAATTAGAGAGAACATAACATTTCCTGAAAGATATGCTGTCTTTGCTTATTATGTATAGAGTGTGCATCTTGACTTAGGAGCATTTATTTCACTTAGGTGCTAAAGGAGGCTGGCTGAGTAGCTAGAACATTTGGGTGTAATATAGTCATAAGTTACCAGGTGGTACTCTATGCTCAAACTATTCAGCTCCTCTCCACTCTGAATGAGTGAACAGCATATTATCCAAAACTGCTGAAGCTTGAGTAAGTCTCAGCTGCTTGAACTAGTCTGAACATTCCATGGTCCATATTTTTCCTCCTTGTGCTCTGCCTTTCTCTGTTATCACTGAGAGAAGTGCACCCCAAAGGCCTTTGTATCAAGCATGCTTGTTTTCAGAATCACAAAGGGAAAGGGTGAGGAGGTAGAGAAAGGAGTCCTTGTTTCATCATTGTTACTTTTGTTTACTCTATCATACTCTTAGTGATGATCATTCACATTGACCCCTGTAGTGATAGTTGGCTAATTACCAGGCAAGAACTTGTCACCCAGAACTTCAGCAGACAGTCCCTGAAGTTCTGAGGTCCAGTGCTATCTGTGTCTTCTAGGGGCTGCTGTTTCATCTTCTGCCTTTCCCTTCCAAGGATCTCTCAGCTCAATATAGAGCTATGAGCTATCTCCTCTGATTTATTGGCTGCCCAAGTCAATAGTATCTTCTGCTGTTTATGTGACAGCTAGGCATGGGGGAATGCATGACTTAAAATGAAGAGAAATATTCAAAGTCTCTTAACCCTTTTAATTAGTACACACTGAAGGCTGAAGATTGAGAGCCTAGAGGAACATAGATATAGACTGGAAAAGCACTTAGAGGCCATCTAATACAACTCCCTTATTTTATAGGTGAAGAAACTAAGGCACAGAGAGGTTATGTTACTTGCCCAAGGTCATTTGTCTAGTATTGCTTGATCTTCAATTTAAATGTAGGATCCAAGACCAGATTCAGAACATTTTCACAGGTTTATCCCTTTAACATTCTCATAGCTGGCAAGATATATACAAGGTGCGAAGTCATTGTTTTAAAAGTTCTACCATTTAAAACCTAAACCCAACATATATGTGATGGGAAAGTGTTTTGTCCTTCTAATTAAAACACTAGTGAAGTAAGGATTGTACCACTATTATCTGATATACTACTAGAAATACTAGGTATAGTAATAAGGAATAAAAAAAGAAATTGAGGGAATGAATATGAGCAAAGAGGAAACAAAGCTATCACTATGATAAGATTATCTATTTAGAGAACCTTAAAGATTCAACTATTTCAGTTGGAAATATCCCATTATTTCAATTGCTTCAGTAAAATACCAGGATACAAAACAAAATGACATAAATCATTTTTGTATACTACCAACAAAACCCAGTAGGAAGAGATGGAAAGAAATAGTTCATAAAATAATCCTACAAAATATATAAAATATTTAGGTCAATTGCTAAGACATATACTGAAACTATGTAAATGCAATGACCAAACACTGTACAGAAATACAGAACTAAATAATTGGAGAAATGTTAATTGCTCATGGCTAGGCCAATGATAAAAGTGATTATAGTACCTAAATCAATTTGACTATTCAGTACCACACTGATCAAAATACAAAAATATTACCTTAAAGAGCTAGAAAAAAATAACAAAATTTATCTGGAGAAACAATAGATCAAGAATCACTATGAAAATAATGAAAAAAGTCAAGACAGAAAAGGACTAGTATCAGATATTAAAATATACTAAGTAGCAGTAATCTTCAAAACTATTTTTTACTGGTTAAAAAATAAAGAAGTCAATCAAAACAGTAGAACAGATTAGGTATATAACAATACAGAGACAAATGAACCTAACAGCAGCAAGTTAAATAAGCCTAAAGACCTTACCTACCAGGATAAGGGCTCGAAATTTAACAAAAACTGCCCAGAAAAATGCAAATGGTAATCTTCAAGAAATTTGTACCAAGACCTCATTGGGAAAGGGAGTGGGGAGCTCACTCCTCACATGTTAGTAGTCTAACCAACACTTGCTGGTGGGAACCTGGGAATTGGCAGGTAGCTGACATTCAATCTTCCTTATGGACTTCCTCCATTACTATAGTTCTTACTTTGACTTTCACTACAATTTCCCATTCCTCTTGTTATTTTCCTTTCATGTGTTGTCTTCTCCCATTAAAATGTAAGTCCTATGAGGATAAGGACTGTCTTTCTGCAAATATTTGTATGTCCAAAGCTTAACATTCTGCCTGGTACATAGAAGGCTTAATAAATGCTTATTTATTTGGTGTTTATTAACTTGAGTGACTCAGGGCTTTTTGAGCTTCCTTAGGCTTTTTCATTTAGTCAAAGAGGCCGCTGTATTCCTTATAGACCAACATATTCATATACAAACATATTATACATGCAAGCAGAGCAGTTCCTTTTGTAGTGGCAAAGAATTGTGAGTTAGAAAGTGCCCATCAATTGGGAATGTCTGAACAAATTATGGTATAGGTATATAATAGAATATTATTGTGCTCTAAGAAGTGATGAAAGAGGTAGTTTCAAAGAAATCTGTGTAGTCTGCTATGAACTGATACAGAATAAAATCAAGAGAAGTAGACAACACATTTACATAATAATAACATCGTAAAGAAAAAGTAATTTCAAAGCCTTAAGAAATTTGATCAATGAAATGACCAGCTATGAGTCCAAAGGAGCAATGATGAAGCAAGCTACCACCCCTTGATAGAGAAGTGATGGTCTCAAGCCACAGAATGAGACATAAATATTCAGACAGAGGCCATTTGTATATTTGTTTTGTTTTATTATAAACATTTGTTATAGATGGTTTGTTTTCTCTTCCATTTCCCCAGAGGAGAGGTGGATTGGGAAAAAGGGTGGGTACTAGCAATTCTATGTAGTTAGTGAGGTTCTCAGTCGGTCAGTCAATAAGTATTTCTTAAGTACTTACTACATGTGAAGTGCTGTGTTAAATGCTGGAAATTCAGAGAAAGACAAACTCTCCCCGCCTTCAAGAAGCAAGCATTGTAATGGGAGAGACAATGGATCAATAAATAGGTACATACACCAACTTTTCCAGGCATTTATGTCCTTAATGGTATCTTTTTGTCACATCCTCACACATAACTCACTATTGGTAAACCCACTTATACCCACTGCAGGCTTTTCTCTGCCTTTTTATGCTACTGTAATTTTAATTCTTCTGGAGTTATAGTGTTTTATTATGTATAGTCACATAGTATAACATGGAGAAGCACTGAAATTTAAAAATAAAAAACAAGCAGCCCTTTTGACATTAAGTAACTTGGGGCTCTGTATTGTTAATGTATTTTTGCTTAATTTGAAGACCTTTCCATCCATTAATAGGCCATGTGACCTGCTTAGGGCACTTAAGCCTAAGTCACATGAGTTTGAGTCACATGTGCCTGCATCACGAGGGTTGTGATGCCCTCTGACCCTGAAGAAGTGTATATATCCTCTGAGGATGGGGCTCGCTCATGATAAGAGTGTTCATGTAATGTAGCCAGATGAGACTCTGGGTAGCCTTTAAGGAGTCCCCCAGCTTTGAAAAACCCAGATGTTGGTGTATCTCTCTCTGGTAACTATGTATGTATTGCTTTTGGTCAGACAGTTGGAAGCTTTGACTGTTGGACTTTGCTGTTTGTATTTACTCTGTTTATATAATTTCTGCTTGTAATTTCTGTTGTATTTTCTCTGAAGTTCAGGGTGCTGACTTTTCCCCTGAACTAAGTGCATTATAAATGTGTGTGTGTGTGTGTGTGTGTGTGATTAAAGTAAGAGTGTTGACCCTTTTAAAGTTGCTTTCCTCTAGAAAAGCAGATCAAAGAACCTGTGCTAGCAACCCTCCTGTGTGCTGGTGTTATTGGTCTTACACCTCCACAGCAGCTGCAAGTACCAGTGTTGTTACAGACCCTTAAAAACACTGGATGACTTCCAAAAGATATCCAGGCCAATCACCTCCTACTCCATTGTGGGTTAATATATTTATCCACCTATAACACCTGTTCAGGCTACACAAATTGAGAAACTAACTACTTACCTATCTAACTGTTCCTTATCTAATTGAATACTATAGTTTGGGCAACATGAGTTTTTCACCCACTTCATATTTTATTGCTGTTTAGAACAAAACCATCATTATTTACTGTAAAGGCTCTATAGTGTTCGCAGGTTGATCATAATTAATGCATTAGCATCTGTGATTACAAGCATTTGGAAAGTCTTGCCATCAGTATAGGATTTTGCACAAGCCATTGTATCTAAGAAAAGACATATTAGATCTAATATAGCCCTTTCGTTTTTATAGATTAGCCCAAGAGACCCAGAAAGGTATATGCTCCAGGCAGAAATGAGATTCGGATTCATATACTCTGACTCCAAGTCTAGCATTCTCATCCTTTTAGCATTCTGCCTTCCTCACTCTGTCCTTGAAAATGGCTTAAATGAGTGCTCTTCTCCTTATTTTACATTATAGAGATGTCTGTATACAGTGAACCATTGTACAAATTTATCTCCACATCTATATCTAGTGTAGTATCTTGTATAATTTTAATGTCTCTGTGTGGGAGATACTCTGAGGACAGTCTTCAAGGCTAGAGATTGTTTTAAAGAATCAAATGTTTTTTAATCAATAAGCAATAAGCACACCAGTGTCTTATTCACTATACTTTTTAGACAGTTGTGTAGTTATAAAGTTATCTACTGTAGAAAATCATTTGTGAAAACCTGACTGTTCCCTTTTTATCTTTTCATCAAAGATAGTCTTCATCATTTATTCTCATGAAGATTTTATAGGGATGAGAAATTCAGTTACCTGGGTTGGAAATTGCTGGTATTTTCCTGGTTCCAATATGTGTGTGCATGTGTATTTGTGTGTGTATCTGTGCAGTAGTCTCCCCTGTGATTTTTGTCATTTTTCCATTGGGGAGGGGGGTGTTGAGAAGCAGTGTGGCATAGTGATAGTTGGAAAGATCTGGATATTTCTGCCTCTGACATTTGCTGTGTGACCATGGGCAAGTAATATAATTTTCTTTAATCCTCAGGCAACTCCATTGGACTTAAATATAGGTGGGTTGCAATCAACATTTGGGAAAAGAGTTCCTAAACTGCCAGTCACATGTCCTTGATATATTCTCTACTGATGTGTTAGAATTTTGTTTCCTTTTAAATGTTTTGAAAAGTGATGCCTGAATGCCTAGCTCCTATATGAATATAGCCATTGTTTTAG
Organism: Trichosurus vulpecula; assembly: GCF_011100635.1. NCBI lineage: Eukaryota > Metazoa > Chordata > Mammalia > Diprotodontia > Phalangeridae > Trichosurus > Trichosurus vulpecula. Next base: position 288,509,520 of record NC_050574.1, on the reverse strand, counting down.
GGGGTGAGAGAAAGTGAAGAATTGAGGATGACATCTAATTAGTGAGCCTGGAAGTCTGGGATGTTGGAGTACCCTCAATGATGATTGGAATGTTAGAAAAAGGGAAGAGTTTGTGGATGGGGAGAGATGATGAGTTCAATTCTGGACATGTTGAGTTGAAGATGTCTATAGGATAGCCCATAGGTAGTTGTAGACATGAGACCGGAGATGATCAGAGAAGTTAGGGCTAGATAAGTAAATTTGAAAATCATAAATATAGAAATGACAATTGAATTCATAGGAGCTGATGAGATCAACAAGTGAAATATTATAGAAAAAAATAGGGCCAAGGACAAAGGCTTTTGGGAAGCCTGTGATTAGTTGCTTTGGCCTACATGAAGATCCAGCAAAGGAGACTGAGAAGAAACAGTTAGATAGGTAGAAGGAGAACTAGGAGTTGCCTGAGGCTTAAAGAAAATTATATGATCATCCATGGTCACAGAAATTATGTCAGAGGCAGGAAGACTCAGGGGTCGACTTGCCTGGAGATACTGGTGGCCTGTGGGTGTAAGTTGGTTGGCAGTCGTAATCCCACCAACTGCCAATCAACTGAGATGTCACCACAGGGAAGGCAAGCTAAGCTTAGCTGAAGCATCAGGACACAATGTGGGGATGGGGAGGAAGAGGGACGGAGAGTCAGAAATACAGAGAGACAAAGACACAGAGACAGAGAGAGGAGAGAGGAGATAGAGAGAGAGAGAGAGAGAGAGAGAGAGAGAGAGAGAGAGAGAGAGAGAGAGAGAGAACAAAACAGTAGACAGCAGCATGGAGGACCAGGCAAATTAAATCATCACCATTACCATCTCAACCAGCATCTCTCCTCATCCACTTAAGGGGACAGTCCAGGACTGAGGAGCCTCTTTTCCTCTTCTCCTTGATGCTTCACAGTGTCTCTTATTTTTCCCTGTTCTTCTAGAAACACTGCTATGACCTCACTCAAGCTTTTAAACTTGGACACTGACTGTTTTTATGGCCTCCTAAGCATTTTCTTTGATTTCTTCCCACTTCAATCCATCTGTTACTGTTGCCAGTTCATTCCTTTTAAGATACTTCTTTTATTATGTTAACCTCTGTGCAGACATTATCAATATTTTCCCATGAAATAAAGGCTAGAAACCAAACCCCTTCAGTAGTCATTGAAGACATATGTGCACACACACACACACACACACACACATATATACATACATATATGTGTGTATATCATATATAATAATATAACATAATTAACATATAACATCATATATGTGCGTATATCTATTACATACCTAGATGAGCACTCTGAGTGTCCAGACTTAAATTTATTGTGTTTGTTACTTATTTAGCACTTTTCAAATACTGTTTGTTAGCTGTTGTTTTTTAACCTCTCTATCTTTCCTCCTATAATATTGTGAAATAGCTAAAGTATAAAGAACATGTTTTATACTTCTTTGTACCCATCACACTGCTTATTACAGTGCCTTCCCATAGGTTCTGTTCAATAAATGTGTTCTTTCTATTGTTGTTGTGTGCTTATTAAACATAAGTTAAAGGCTGGAATCACATGGGATCCTTTGCATGTGAAAAATTCAAGACTGATGATGGTTCTCTTTGTGGGAAAGAGTTCTCTCCCTTCTTCATGGAAATTGTGACCTGGGTAAGATATCTGTCACATAGCTGATTCATTCATTCCAAAGGAAAAAAAATCATTTTTTTCCTAAAAGTATTTAACATTCCAGCACAAGCTCTTGTAAATTTGCAAATATTTTCATGGTCTTTAATCATGAGAATAAGCAGGGACATATACAGTTCTCTTTCCAAACGAGTAAGATATTCAAAAAATCCATCCATAATTCATATAGAGACTGTGCTGACAGAAATAAGAGGAAATCTGTATGTATCTGAGTCAAATATGTTGTGTCAACATATAGGATTGGGAGAAAATACATACTTAAAGACCAGAAAGTTAATAATAATAATAACTTACATTTTACTAACTCTAGTTTACAAAATGATGGCAAATCTTTTACCACATTTTATCCTTACAACAGAGAGCACCAAAATGGCTTATTGTGAGTTAAGATACATTATAAGTAAGGAGATTGCTTCTTTTAATGAGCACAAGTCACATTACCTGGATGAACTATATCTACAAGGAAAAGGAAGAACTGGTTGATATGATTACTGAGACAACATACATGATATTTAAAATTCAGGAAAGAAGACTGGAGATAAGAAAATGTCAGAGAATATCTAGATGAGGTAACTAGTCTGGTGAAAGGGCTCAAGATTATTCCATATAAGGATAACTTGAAGGGGCTGATGCAAATGGGGAGGTTTAGCCTAGATAAGAAAACTATTGGGGAGGCACGATAGATGGCTTCATGCATTTGAAGGTGTGTTACATGGCACAGGGGTCTCTCAACGCATCCTGGGCCATCTCTAGTCATCCTGGTGAATATCAGGCCACTGGGCCCAGATGGCTCTGGAGGAGAAAGTGAGGTTGGTGACCTTGCACAGTCCTCCCTTGCGCAAATCCAAGTCAACTGCAATATCATGGTCCTCTTCGAGAATGAAGGACAAAAAACACAACATAGGCACAGGGATTAATCAGCCTTGTTCTATTTGGACTCACAGAGTAGAATTGTGAGCCATTGCTGAGGGAGCAGCACAGCTGCATTTCAACATTGGAAATAGCAGTGACAACAACATCGAATTGGCTAAAACATTCTGGAGTTGAATGGGGTTCTTCAGGAGGCCGTGGATCCCCTTTTATGGGTGGTTTAGTAAAGTATAAATGACTTTATCTGGTGTGTTTTAGAGGGCACTTACCTGATGTGCTGTAGAGGGCACTCTTTTTCAAAGATAAGTTAGACTAGAAGGTTACTGAGATGTCTATGTGCGTGTGGGTATGAGAATGCATACACATATATGTGTGAGTATGCATACGTATGTATGCATGACCATTGTACAAAGGTATCATTGGGAAATAGGGCTATCAACAATTTAGAAAGATTTTTGACGGTGAGGGCACATTATTTTTTGATCTTAGAAATTTCAACATCCTAGTGCCCTCCTTCATCTCTTTCTTTTTTTACTTTTAGTTTACAACACTCAGTTCCAAAAGTATTTGAGTTCCGAATTTTCGCCCCCTCTCTCTCCTCCCCCCTTCCCCCCAAGATGGCATGTAATCTGATATAGGTTCTGCCTATACCTTCACATTAAACTTATTTTCACAATAGTTAAGGTGTAAAGAAGGATTATAAGCAATGGAATGAACCATGAGAAAGAAGAAACAAGCCCTCCCCCCAAAAGAGAGAAAGCAAGAGAGAGCGAGAGTGAGAGCGAGAGAGAGAGATAAAGAGAGAGAGAGAGAGAGAGAGAGAGAGAGAGAGAGAGCAAACAGTTTGCTTCAATCTGCATTCAGACTCCGTAATTCTTTCTCTGGATGTGGATAGCTTTTTGTATCATGAGTCTTTTGGAGCTGTCTTAGAACCTTGCATTGTTGAGAAGAGCCACATCTATCAAGGTTAATTATCGCAGATATTGTGTGTCTGTAATCATGTATAATGTTCTCCTGGTTCTGCTCCCCTCACTCAGCATCAGATCACATATATCTTTCCAGGTTATTATGAAGTCTGTCTGTTCCTCATTTCTTATAGCACAACAGCGTTCCATTACATTCATATACCAAACTGATTTAGCCATTCCCCAATTAATAGGCATCCTCTTGATTTCCAATTTTTTGCCACTACAAAAAGAGCTGCTATAAATATTTTTGTACATACAGATCCTTTTCCCCTTGTATGGTCTCTTTAGGATACAGCCCTAGAAGTGGTATTGCTGGATAAAAGGGTATGCACATTTTTATAGCCCTTTGCACATAGTTCCAAATTGCTCTTCAGAATGGTTGCATCAGTTCACAACTCCACCAACAATGCAATAGTGTTGCAATTTTCCCACATCTTCTCCAGCATTTATAATTTTACTGTTTTGTCATGTTAGTCAATCTTACAGGAGAGATGTGGTAACTAAGAGTTTCTTTTTTGATTTGCATTTCTCTAATCAATAGTGTTTAGAGCATTTTTTCATACGACTATAGATATCTTTAATTTCTTCCTCTGAAAACTGCCTGTTCATATCCTTTGACCATTTGTCAATTGGGGAATGACTTGTATTCTTATAGATTTGATTCAGTTTCCTGTATATTTTAGAGATGAGACCTTTATCAGAGACACTGGTTATAAAAATTATTTCCCAATTTCTGCTTCCCTCCCAATTTTGGTTGCATTGGCTTTATTTGTGCAAAAACTTTTCAGTTTAACATAATGAAAATTATCCATTTTGCATTTTATAATCCTCTCTATCTCTTGTTGGGTCATGAATTCTTCCCTTTCCCATTAATCTGATGGGTAAACTATTCCTTGCTCTCCCAAATTGCTTATAGTGGCAGCCTTTATATCTAAATCATGAACCCATTGTGACTTTATTTAGGTATATGGTGGTATATATTGATCTTTGCCCAGTTTCTGCCATACTCTTTTCCAATTTTCCTAGAAGTTTTTGTGAAATAGTGAGTTTTTATCCCAGAAGCAGGACTCTTTGGGTTTATCAAAGAGTAGATTACTATAATCATTGACTACTGCATCTTGTGTACCTACCCAACCTATTCCACTGATACACCACTCTGTTTCTTAGCCAGTACCAAGTAGTTTTGATGACTGCTGCTTTATAATACAGTTTAATATCTGGTATGGCTAGGCCACCTTCTCTAGCATTTCTTTCCATTAATTCCCTTGATATTCTGGACCTTTTCTTCCAGGTGAATTTGGTTATTGTTTTATCTATCTCTATAAAATAATTTAGGTAGTTTGATTGGTATGGCACTAAATAAATTAATTTAGGTGAAATTGTTATTTTTATTATACTAACTTGGTCTACTGATGTTTTTTCCATTTATTTAGATCTGACTTTATTTGTGTGAAAAGCATTTTGCAATTGTGTTCATATAGGTCCTGGGTTTGTCTTGGCAGGCAGGCTCTCAAATATTTTATAGTGTCTACAGTAAGTTTAAATAAAATTTCTCTTTCTATCTCTTGCTGTTGGGCTTTGTTAGTAACATAGAGTAATGCTGAGGATTTATGTGAGTTTATTTTATATGCTGCCACTTTGCTAAAGTATTATTTCAAGTAGTTTTTTACTTGATTCTCTAGAATTGTCTGAGTAAATCATCAAATCATCTGCAAAGAGTGATACCTTAGTTTCTTCTTTGCCTATTCTAATTCCTTCAGTTTCTTTTTCTTCTCTTATTGCTACAGCTAACATTTCTAGTACCAAATTGAATAATAGGCATGATCATGGACATCTTTGTTTCACCCTGATCTTATTGGAAATGAATCTAGCTTCTCCCCATTACATGTAATGCTTGCTGATGGTTTTAGGTAGATGCTATTTATAATTTTAAGGAAGGTTCCATTTATTCCTATGCTTTCTAGTGTTTTTAATAGGAATGGGTGTTGTATTTTGTCAAAAACATTTTCTGCATTTATTGAGATAATCATACGGTTTCTGCTATTTTTGTTCTTGATATGACCAATTATGATGATAGTTTTCTTAATGTTGAACCAGCATTGCATTCCTGGAATAAATCCTACCTGGTCATAGTGTATTATTCTCATGATATGTTGCTATAATCTTTTTGCTAATATTTTATTTAACATTTTTGCATCTATATTCCTTAGGGAAAGTCATCTATAGTTTTTGTTCTCTGTTTTGACTCTTCCTGGTTTAGGTATTAGTATCATATTTGTGTCATGAAAAGAATTTGGTAGGACTCTTTCTTTGCCTATTTTCACAAAAAGTCTGTAAAGTATGGGAATTAATTGTTCTTTAAATGTTTGATAGAATTCACATGTAAATCCATCTGGCCCTGAAGATTTTTCCTAAGTAGTTCATTGATGGCTTGCTCAATTTCTTTTTCTGAGATGGGGTTATTTAAGTATTTTACTTCCTCTTCTGTTCTTCTGGGCAATTTATATTTTCGTAAATATTCATACATTTCCCTAAGATTATCAAATTTATGGGCATACAATTGGGCAAAATAATTCCTAATTGTTGTTTTAATTTCCTCTTCATTTTTGATACTGGTAATTTGGTTTTCTTCTTTTTTAAAATCAAAATGACCAAGGGTTTATCAATTTTATTGGTTTTTTTCATAAAATCAGCTCTTAGTTTTATTAGTTCAATAGTTTTTAGGATTTCAATTTTATTAATCTCTCTTTTAGTCTTCAGTATTTCTCATTTGGTATTTGATTGGGGATTTTCCATTTGTTCTTTTTCTAGCTTTTTCAGTTCTATGACCAACTCGCTGATCACCTCTTTCTCTATTTTATTCATGTCAGCATTCAGAGATATAAAACTTCACCTAAGAACTGCTTTTGCTGCATCCCATAAGTTTTGCTATGTTGCCTCATTATTGTCATTCTCTTGAATGAAGTTATTAATCGTACCTATGATTTGTTGTTTGACCCGCTCATTCTTTAGGATTAGATTATTTAGTTTCCAATTAATTTTTAGTTTATCTTTCCATAACCCTTTATTACAAATAATTTTTATTGCATTATGATCTGAAAAGGATGCCTTGACTATTCCTTCCTTTCTGCACTGGATTGTGAGGTTATGCCTTAGTACATGGTCAATTTTTCTATATGTGCCATGTACCCCTGAGCCTTTCTATCCTCATTCAGTTTTCTCCAGAGGTCTATCATATCTATCTTTTCTAAAATTCTATTCATCTCCTTAAGTTCTCTCTTGTTTATTTTAAGATTAGATTTATCAAGTTCAGAGAGAGGGAGGTTGAGGTCCCCCACCAGCACAGTTTTGCTATCTATTTCTTCCTGTAACTCCCTTAACTCCTCCTCTAAGAATTTGGATGCTATACCACTTGGTGCATATATGTTAAGTAATTATATTACTTCATCGTCTATGGTGCCTTTTAGCAGAATATAGTTTCCTTCCTTATCTCTTTTAATTAGATCTATCTTTGCTTTTGCTTTGTCTGAGATTAGGATTGCTTTACCTGCTCTTTTTACTTCAGCTGAAGCATAATATATTCTGTTCCAGCCTTTTACCTTTAACTTGTGCGTATCTCCCTGATTCAAATGTGTTTCTTGTAAACAACATATTGTAGGATTATGGCTTTTAATCCATTCTGCTATCTGCCTCCATTTTATGGGAGAGCTCATCCCATTCATATTCACAATTATGATTATTGTCTGTGTCTTTTTCTCTAACCTATTCCCCACACTGTTTATAGTTTTATTTCTCGCTTCTCTGTTTCCCCCCATCAAAAGAGTTTGGCTTTTGGCTACCGCCTCCCTCAATTTTCCCTCCCTATCAACACCCTTCCTTTATATTACCCTTTTCCATTACTACTTCTTCTGTCCCTTCTAATCACAGCCTCCTCACCTTTTCTTTCCCCTTTCTCCTCCTACTGCCTATAGGGCAAGTTTGATGTGTATACTTAACAGATTATGTTATTCCTTCCTTGAACCAAATCCTATGAGAGTTAGGCTCAAACACTGCTCTTCTCCCTCCCTTCTTTCCCTCTACTATAATATGTTTTTGTGCCTCTTCATGTGATGTCTTTTACCTTTTTCTGCCTCCTCCTTACCTCTTTTTCCATTACAATCCCTTTACATCCCTTAATTAGCTTTTTGATCATCACATCAGTTAATTTATACTGCCACCTCCATCTACGTATATCCCTTTTAAATGCCGTAATAACTATACCATTCTCAAGATTAACAAGTATCATCCTCCCGTATAGGGATGTAAATAATTTGCCCTTATTGAATAACAAGTTTTTTTTTTTCTTTTTTTCCCTGTTTACCTTTTTATGCCTCTCTTGAGTCTTGTATTTGAAGATCAAATTTTCTATTGAGCTCTGGACTTTTCATCAGGGAGGTCTGGGATTCCCTTATTTCACTGAATGTCCATCTCCTTGCCTGAAAGATTATGTTCAGTTTTGCTGGGTAGTTGATCTTTGGTTGTAGTCCAAGCTCCTTTGCCTTTGGGAATATCATATTCCAATTCCTCCTGTCTTGTAATGTAGAAGCTGCAAGGCCCCGCGTGATTCTGACTGTCATTCCTTGATATTTCAATTGTTTTTTTTTTTCTGACTGCTTACAATATTTTCTTCTTGACCTGATAATTCTGGAATTTGGCTGCAATATTACTTGGAGTTTTCAATTTGGGATCTCTTTCAAGGGGTGATTGGCGGATTCTTTCAATGACTATTTTGCCCTCTGATTCTAGGACCTGCTGGAAGTTTTCCTTGATGATTTCTTGGAAGATACCGTTCAGGCTCTTTTTTTATCATGGCTTTCCAGTAGACCAATAATTCTTAGATTATCTCTCCTGGATCTATTTTCCAGGTCGGTTGTTTTTGCAATGAGATATTTTATGTTTTCTTCTATTTTTTTTTCATTCTTTATATTTTGTTTGACTGATTCTTGATGCCTCATAGAGTCATTAGCTTTTACTTGCCTAATTCTAATTTTTAACAAATTGTTTTCTTCAGTTAGCTTCTGTACCTCTCTTTCCATTTGGCCAATTTTACTTTTCAAGGAGTTATTTTCTCCTGTTAGGTTCTGTACCCCCTTATCCATTTTACCTTTTAAAGATTTGTACTCATCAATGAATATTTTTTCCATTTGGTCCATTGTATTTTTAAAAGAATTGGTCAATTTTTCTTTTGCCTTTCTAATTTGGCTTTTAAAATCCTCCTTGAGCTCTTCCAGGAATGCTTTTGGGGCTTAAGACCAGTTCATATTCTCTTTTGAGGTTTCAGATTTGGGTATAGTCAGTGGTGGGATTCAAATGAATTAATAACTGGTTCTCCACAGAACCGAGCTGAGTTGCCACCCACACCACTGACATGGCAGGTACGAGCCCCACCCCCACCAACAACCGGTTCCTTGAACTCAACCCAAAATTAGGTACCAGTTCTACTGAACTGGTGCAAACTGGCTGAATCCTACTGCTGGGTATAGTGTCAATGTTTTCCTCTTCTGAATTCATATTTTGATCTTCCCTGTCTCCATAGTAAGATTCTGTGGTCTTTCATCTTCTAATTTGCTTCTTCATGGTGGTTGCCTTTTTCCTGGCTTTCAAAGTGGATCTCTGCTTCTGGGGCCCAGGGGGTTCTGTCCCAAGCTTCTTGTGCTGGGAACTAGGGGCCTAATTACTGGCTTTGTGTGTTGTAGCCTCTGGTTTTGTCCCCTAGAAGCTATATACTGCTGCAGCTCACCTGGTAGTGAGCTGGAGCTGGCTGGTGTCTGACAAAGACTGAGGCCCAGTGAAGACTTTCTGAGTTTCCCCAGGATTACACTGAAACTCACAGCATGAGGTGTGGGGGAGAGTTGGTCTGGCTGCTGGAAGTCTCCTCTTCCCCTAAGGCTGTGCTATAGTGTGGCCTCAGCCATCATCTGGTGTCTGCCAATTCCTCTGTCTTTGTGAAGGCACACTTGGAGTCCTGGTGTTGGTGCTTGCCAGGCCCACCCCCTTGGGCTCAGGAACTCCTGCTGGTCTGTTGAGGTGGGGCTTGTTGGGATGCCTCCCTTCCTGCAGTGATCCCCTTCCAACACAGCAAGAAGGCCCGATCTCCCTAGCTTCCTGAGCTAAAAGATTGCTGTGCCCCTACTTCTGTCTCCTCTATTCCAGAGATTTTCCTACGGCAGTATTCTCTGGGTTATTCAAGGTGAACACAGGAGGATTTACTCTATCATCATGGCTCCCAAAAGTTCAAGAAGGTAACTTTCAAACATTCTGTGTGTGGGCTGATAAGCCCAGGACTGGCTGCTGCCAATGCTGCAAGCCCTGCTCCTCTGTCTTGCCTAGCTCTGACAGACTCCAGTCCTGTCCCAAGCGATTTGGGGATTGCCACTGCAGTCAATGACTCAGCCTGCCAGGGTCTGCTCCCGCTCCTCTGTGGTTGGGTGTAGGCCTGCTTGCACTCCGTGCTGTCCCAACCTGGTGCAACAGATCCTTCCCATTGACATTCCAGACCCTCCTGAGCTGGAAATCTGCCACACTGTGTCTCCTAGTGGATTCTACCTGTCTCAAATTTGTTCAGATTCACTTTTTTAGAGGTATCTGAAAGAACTTGCCAGAGAGCTCAGGTACATCCCTGCTTTCACTCCACCACCTCAGCTCTGCTCCCCCATCTTGGCTTCCCCCCACTTCATCTATCTATCCTGGCATCATTATCCATCGTCATAACCACCACAAACCGCAGCATTTATATAATACTTTAAGATTTGCAAAGTGCTTTATATATGTTATCTTATTTGTTCCTCATAACAACACTGGGAAGGAGGTGCTATTAGCATTTCCATCTTACAGATGAGGTAATGGAGGTTCAGAAAGGTTGAGATTGCTGAGGGCCATACAGCTAAGGGTTTGAGGCAGCATTTGACCTCAGGTCCTCCTCACTTCAAATGCAACACTGTGCGACCTATCTGCCATTATCAGAAGAAAAAATAGGGGACAAGAGGATGCAAATGAATAATTAAGACCATTTCAGTAAGAGAGTTTGAAGGTCATTGAGTTCAACATGAATTCAGCAGTTAGATTAGTGAATACACAGTAAGGCTTAGAACAGATGTTATGTTTCAAGGAGCGCAATGACCCCAAATGTATTTGAATCTGTATATTAATGCCATGTTATCTTGTGTTTCTACTGTATTGACTTGCTTGCCTGGGGTTCCTTTGATTGTATTGTCCAGGAAAAAGGAAAAAAAAACCGAAACTTTTTTAAAAAGAAAATTATACATTTTAGAAGCTTCTTTGAAAACTAGCCAATTATTTTGTTTTTCTGTGGTTTCTTTTCATTTCCTTTTGAAAATTAGCATAGCAAAAGAGAATTGTCTTCATATTATTATAGTACTAGGATTGTTAGATAATTCTTCTAGCTAATATTTCTATCTGAATCAGATTCTGAAAGCAATGTAACATACATGGATCTAATTTTAAAAGTCAGATTAAAATATCTGGGAAAGCCAATAATGATACTCATTTCTTGTAGTTGAGAAAAAAAAAGCCCATGTAATGAATGCCCTTGAAACTATTTGGAGACTAAATAAAACATATTAAACTCTTGTATTTCAATAAGTGAGCATAATTCATTTCCCTACGGCAGATGATTTTAAAAAAATTCTTTCCTGCACCCTAATTAAATAGGAAATATATGTAAGGGAGAAAATCTTGGTACACTGCACTTTTTGAATCCTATTTGCAAAAGGATTTTAATAGAAAAGATGAAAAATCGAAAACTGATATAAAATACGTTAAAAAGGGACAGGTAGTTAAAGTGATTAATGAACCAACAGTGCTGCTGGTAGCCAACTATTTAAAAAAATGAAATTGAGTTTTGGATAGATAACATCTTAAATTCTGACTATTTTTCTGGCTATATTTTGCAGATTGTCCACATGATTGTAGCTTTTTTAAATATTTCAGAAAATATTTTAGAATTTCTACTTAACTTCAGCTCCTAATTATTTTTCTTTTTACAAATTCCTATAATCTATACCATATAATCTAACGTTTGATTATATGCTACCTCATATCATTATCTTGTTGATTTCTATGTGCATATTTTGCTTTTTTCCAATGAGACCATCAACACCTTCAGGCAAGGAATTGTCTCCTGTTCTCTTATCATTCTTCCATAATGCCTCATATAGTATTGGGCATACATTAGGTGCTTAATAAATGCTTGTTGAATGAAAGAAATAAATCAATTTTAAGTCTTTTTAGTGAAAACTTAACATTTATTAATTGTGCCCGAGGTCTGTAGGTCATAAAATCTAACAGACTTTGGAGCAATCTAATCATATTAAAACATTGCTGAATTAATATCAAGCATGTCAGTCCATTTGTCTATCAGCAATTGAAAAAAAATCAGTGACTCTCTCACTTCTATTCCTACTTTTTTTTTTAAGCCTCACCTATGTTTTCTTTATTTTTGGGAGCTCCTAGTGAGGAAACTCCTTCTACCAAGATTAGCACCTACTGGGCAATCTTACGGTGTATGGAGTTGCCTAAGGCACTGTGAGAGGAAGGAATTTGCCTAGAGTTACACACACAGTATGTGTCTGAAGTAGGACTGAAAGTACATCTTTTCTGAATCCCACTCCTTTGATACCTGAAACCACTTACATTCAAGAAATTCACCCTTTATTAAAGTTGAATGAATGTTTAAGGGAGGATTGTTCAGTTCATCACTACATTTCTCCTTGCCACCCTCCTCTTCCTCTTTCTTCTCCTCCTCATCAGCATGAGAACGTTAGCACTTTGTGGGAGCACAGTGGAAACTGTGCCTAGTGGCAGGGAGGCATAAGTTCAAATCCACTCTCAGGCATGGACTAGCTGTATGACTCTGGGTACGTCGTTTGAACTGTCTGCCTCAGTTCTGTCACCTACAAAATTATGATAATAGAACCTATTTCCAAGTTTTTTGTGAGGAACACATGGGAAAATATTTTTAAAGTTCTTAACATAGTGCCTGGTACATAGTTGGTACTTGATGAATGTTTCCTTCCTACCTTCCTTTCTTCCTTCCTTCCTTGCTTCCCACCAATCCTTAGGAATACTTCAAGCTCCACCTGAAATTGCAGAAATCGTGAAATGCATGAATGAAGCCTTTATTAAGTTCTCACTATGTGCAAAGCAGTTGGGATACAAAGAGAAAAATAAGACAGTCCCTGTTCTTAAGGAGGTCATAATCCAACGGGGGAAATAACAGAGAAAAGGAAAACATTTATATTTTACATTTAATATCATACTACTATTAGACAGTGTAATTTATTACCTGTTGAAAGAATGATACTCCCCCAACAACTTCCTTATCTCCCCCAGACCATCAATAGGATGTTGGAGGGTAAAGTCCATTGGAAACCTATGGAATGACCTTGGGCATTATCCTCGATTGTACCAGCCTGACCCCTACCTGACCTGGTCCTAGTACAAACTCAGGGGTCCTTCCCCAATGGTTCCATCATGTACCCTTCTCAATCACATTCCACTAGACTCTTCTCTTCTCAATAGTGAAACCTAGCAATCCTGGAGCCTTGCCATCAGCCTTGTTGCCAGACCCTAAGAACCACCAGGGATTTCTATACATCCTGCAGCTGAACTTGTTACTTCCCCAAATTCAAGTGTGAGCTCAGAGCAGAAATCATATCATTCTTCTATTTTTATTCCCATTGCTCAGCTGTTAGGGTTAGGGACTTGACCTGTGATTTCATTGGCATAGGAAGCCTCCAAGTGAGCAAACCTTCTCTACCAGTGCAAACTGGCACCTTCTTTGCAACTTACAGAATTTCCTAGAGAACTGAGAGGTTAACTGGATGGCCCAAAGCCATACAACTCATATGTGTCAGAGATAGCACCCGAACCTAGGTGTTGCTCACTTCAGGCCAGTTATGTATCCACTACACAATGATGATATAAGTTATTGGCACATAGTAAATGTTTAATAAATGTCCCCATATCATATAATTAGCTTAAAAATTGAGGCCACATGGGGCATTTTAAACATCAGTAGTAAGGCAAAACAAATATTTTCAAGGTTAAAAGATATGTATGGTTTTTGTTCTCTAGAAATCAGTACCTTGATATATATTCCTCATCTTCAGTTGCTTCACCTTCTTATGGAAGTTTTGCAGACAATAAGAACAAGAATATGGCTAATAGGACATCTAAATCTTTACAAAGTAATTCATCCTTTGTGTGTTATAAGATATCCATGTTATCCAAGTAAGCTAGAGCAGTACGATACATCACCTGTGACTGACCATGCTAAGTCTCAGATGGGAGTGAAGCCAACTACTCATAGAGAGTCTCAAGGGAAAAGAGAATTGTGAAGATAGCTACAGAAATCAACATAATATAGTTCTCAGATGAGTGATGTGACAACTGGAATGGGCTGATGCAACAAAATAAGCTTGCAAAGCCCTAAGGATGGGGGCAGAGGTGGGGGAGTAGAGGAATGGGTAGGAAATTGTTGAAAAAGAGAATTTTGCAGGCTGCCTGTCCTTGGGAGGTTTTTTTTCTTATTTTAAGAAAACACTAATCTGTTAATTTAGCATTGCAGTAGTTTTCAAAAAAGTCGATTTGGAAGACTTCGTCAGCTATGCCTGTAATGAACTCAAGGTGTGACCATTTGGCCCTTAATGAAGGAGCAGAAGAGGCAAATTACTTTTTTTCTGGCATTAATTCTTTTCCAGTTCAAAGAAAGATGCTTTGCCTGCTGCTTCAAGACAGCTTCACACACCTTATTTTTCTCAGTTGCTTTACTTTTCATAACTGCAATTTTAAAGGGAAACCTTTTACATATCATTTTATCTGCAGCTCAATTGTCTACTAAACGTGATTGAGCTTAGAGGTTAGAGTCTAAGACCTCTTGAAAAATTCGAAGTGACATACTGTAGTTTGTGATAAAAAAAGAGAGAGAGTCATTTCAGATGATAAGACATTTTTAAATTTTGATTTGTGTGAAGGTGTGTGTGGGTGTATTGCCCATATGTAGGAAATCAGGAAATAACGAATAGACTGAAAAATCAAGTATCTTCACTTTAAAAAGACTGCAAGAGGTAGCATATAGCTTTTTCATAGATCTTTTGAAATGGAGGATCAAGATACATTTTAGGCAGACATTTTAAAAAGGGAAAAAAAATGCTATGAACCAATTGGCCTATGTATTATTACTACTATATAGATTACATATGGTCTACATGTGATTATAATTACAATGATTATCAAAAATTGTAAGTAGGAAACATTAATCATAAAAAAGAAAAAACGTTCTTAATATTTCTGGAATCTTTATCAAACGATTGAATTCAGCCAACGCTTACTAAGTATCTATGCTCTAAGGTACAGGTACTCATTCCACTTCACTGTGCTATGTACTGCCCACTGATGACATAATAATGTCAACCCATTGTATACAAAACTTAAGTGGGAGGGATTTGGAAAGGATTAATGTTGATACAAACTCAATGACATTATCCTAACCATCACCTCCAGGAGCAAGGACAAAATCAGAGCACCCAAATTCTCAGTTTCTCCAAACTGGACCTGGTCTGATGAAAAGAGACTTCCAGTGAACTTTAGGAGGGCAGAATCCAAATTTTGACTCTACTACTGAGTATGGTGGAAGCCTGAGTAATAGAGAAGAAGGTTATTAATCACAGAAAGCATATGTTAAAGCAATGTTTCTCAAAGTGTCATCTGAGGACCCTAGGGGGTCCTGTCACTTTTGCAGGGAGTTTGTGAGATTAAAAATACTTTTATAATAATACATAGATATTATCTTTCCATTAAAATAATCCTCCATTTTCCAACTACATATCTATATGATGTCAGATTTTTTAAAAATATATTTCACCCGAAACACATATCCCAACAGATTAAATGCATAGGTAGATATGAGAATCCAGCTCACTGTGAAGCAGAAATTTTTAAAAAAGATTTACAAAGATAAGTAAAAAAAATTTTATCCTTACTAATTTTTTGTTTTGGAAAATTATTTTATTTTGTTATTTGTGCTTCCATTTTCAAATGGATACATACATTTTTTTTTAGTTTAAAGTCCTAATATGGTAAATATCAATACATATAGGCCACATAAACAAAAGCTCTCTGAGTTGCTCAATTTTCCTTTTAGAATATAAAAAAGTGGTGTAGTCAGACCAAAATGTTTGAGAAACATTGGGCTAAAGGAACGTGGCAAAAAAGGATTACTTTTCGAAATGCCCTGGGAAATTGGTAAGAATTAGAACAATGACTGAGATAGAAAGTGGGAAGAAGCAAAGGACCTATCAGGCAGTCAACAAATATCTCTTAAGCACTGACTACACAGCTGATGCTTTGGCAAGCACTAGAGATACAAAGAAAGGCAAAAATATGGTCACTGACCTCAAGGTGCTCTTATTTTAATAGGGGAAATGACATGAATATATCTGTACATACAACATACATACAGCGTCAATGGAGGTAATTTCTAGGAAGGCACTCATCAAAATACCTTCTCTATGATCTGCAAGACTTTCATTTTTACCCTGATACAAATCAGCATATAATTTGTGTACACAGGAGAACTTGGCCAAAGTGTCCAGTCATATGTCTGGCATCAGATGTTAGAGGCATGGGGCAGAGGATGAAGCAGAGAGTGGGGATGGGGCAACTGTCACTGGGGGTTGGAGGGAGAAAAGGACAATTAAGTATACCTAAGGGATGTGCTAGGGTGGGGATAAGCTGAACAGTTCTGAGGCAGGGAAAATGTTGCTTATCAGAATAAGGATAGATGATCAGGTAATTGCTGTATCTTCTTTTTCTCCATTCGATCTTTATCTGTTTCCTCTCTTTAGGAAGAGGGTAATGCCTTTTTTCCAATGAGGTAAGTGCATGCTACCATATCAGCTCTCCCAGTAAAATGAGAATTATAACAGTATCTCTTCCTTCTTCACTCTAGGGAAGCTACAAAAATAAATGAAGTACTATATTCACTCATGTATTTTCTCCTCCCATTTTTATTCCCTCATAGCTGCAATGTACCCCCTTTTGACACAGACACACGAGCATTTGGAAAGATATGAACATAAAAGCCATATATCTAGAGGAAAAAAAAATAGTCAAACATATGGGAGATGTCACAACCACCCAAAAGTTATCAGGCCACCCTTTTTCAGGAGGATTGAACCCAGGTGTGGAGGGCACTGGGACTGATTTGAAAGATATTCCATTTTCATGCATGTTGTCTCTTAGGTACTGTGTGTCTGGGTTCCAAAGAAGTAGGGCGCCTGAACTGAGACATATGTACAGATACTTGGGGCGACACAAGGCCATAAAAACTCCTGACTACCTCTCTTAAAAAGTCACCAAAGTCACACAGATTTTTTCTAAAGAAGACCAAAACGGAGCAGTGAATATGGCAGCTGAGCCATTGTAAGCTCCCCAGAGCCTTACTGGGGCAAACATGACTCTTACAAATGGCTCCCTCCCTCCCCACTTTGACAACCATACATTAGCACTAATTGCAGTATTTGATCTCGTGCAAACTTGTGAGTTCATCAGTGAGGGAGCTGTCTCTACAAGTGTAAATTGGCAACTGTCCTGCAGCTTACTGAGTCACCTAAAGATTAAGTGATAGCCGTGGTCACATGGCCAGTATATGTTAGAAATAGGACTTCCTGATTCTAAGATTGACACTCTGACTACTGCACCATGTTGTTTTTCAATTGCCGCAAAAATACCTTGGGTTGGCCAGAGGACGGTCTGGGGAGGGCACGTGACCCTGAGGGTGCTGTGGGGCTCCGTGCCCACCGGCTGCAGTGCAGCCGGGTTCTTGACCTCAGTGAGACCCTGAGACCAGAGCTGGGGCCAAAGCTCACTGGGACGTGGCTATCTGTGGCTTCGGGGAAACAGAGGAGTCACACTGGTCAGAGGCCCGCCAGGCCATGCTGCAGTAGGTTCAGCTAGCTGCCTTCCCACACCACCACCACCACCACCACCACTGCCCACCCCAACCCCCGGCTCTGGCCCAGCTTCCAATGCTTCACGTCCTGGGTCTCCACCAAAATGGCTATGTCAAACCCCATGTGCATAGTGCACGCAGCCTGAGAGGTGAGGAAGAGGGTTGGAGGCTTCTCCAGCAACAGGAGAGGCATGTCCTTTGTGATGCTGCAGGACATCCAGCCCCCTCCCTGCCCTCCCTCTTATTTGTGATTTTTGAGGATACCGTTTCCCTTTCTTGGAAGGAGAGAAGGAAGCAAACATTAATTAAACAACTACTGTGTGCCAGACACCGTGCTAAGTGTTTTACAAATATTCTCTTCTTTAATCCTCACAACAACCCTGTGAAGTAGGTGCTATTATTATCCCTACATTAAGGCTGAGGTAACTGAAAAAAAAATACCTTGTCTTATCCTACCTAGATAGGGGCAGAGTTCCTTGAGTGCATCTCCACTACACAGCCTGCCTCTGTCCCCAAAAGTATCCGGTTACTTCTCTATGTGTATGCTCTGTCTCCTCCCAAAGCCTGATATTTAGGACCACACTCTTTATGCCTCTACTTTCTTCCTATGATCTAAAACAAATAGAAACTTGTCATTTTCATTGCTGTTTCAGGGATTGTTGCACGTACAATCTCTAAATGAGAGAGGTGAAGAGTTGGATTGTGTGTGTGTGTATAGGTATGATACACATGCATACATATATAATATGATTTTCAAGACCTAAATCCAAGGTAATCATGTTATATATGTCTCCAGATTTAAATGACAGGTAAAGACAAAAAGTCTTAAGTGATAGTTATTGAGGACCTAAGAAGATTTTTCTTATATGCATGTATGAAAGAAATGTATATGATCTAGGTGGACCTGGCATACCTGCTTTATTCTCATTCTTTTACCAGTCTTCTCCCATGACTCACAAACAACCTGCAGTGTTTTCTGTAGTCTGACGTCTATGTGCTATTTGTAGGGCTGCTAATGTAGGGAGCTACTATGCCAAGCAGAGACAGGAGTAATACCCATATTCTACCTCAAGTAGGGATCCTGTAGGTAGTGAGTGTGAGTGTATCACACTCTTGTGAACAGATTCATTAATGGTCAAGGACCATAACCACTCACATTATAGATGGGAGGTGGAGCCACACAGAAACTGTTTCCTTTTTCTTTTACCTGTTGTTATGAAAATAAACTGAATTCTGAACTTCTCAGAAAGTCTGCCTAAAATTTGGCAATCTATTTTACCCTGTCTGCTCTGGAAGCCCATTAAATTGGACTCTTTTTTCATCAGTCTGTGTCCTCAAGGATCTTACATACTAATGGGAGGAAAAACAAAAAATAGACATAGAAACATACATTTATATGTATGTTTTTATTATGCTAGAGATGAGGAAGAACATAGGAAGGATCAGAAGAATGAGATGATATGATCATGGGAACCCAAAACGATAGCCTACAGGAATTAACCTCAAAAACTCTTTGTCCTACCAAGTGAATGAAATGGTCTTACACAACTCTAGACCACAGAGCTACCTGTTACCAAGGTAGAGAGCTCCTACCCACTTCCTGAGCAGACTCTCTGAAGTAGAATTGTCAGGGGCTCCAGAATCTCTCAGCTCATGACTTTGATGAGCCTTCTCTTTTCTTATAGGATGCTAAAACATCTCTAAACAGGATAAGAATCCAAGAGGAGCACTTCTGCTCCATTCCCCTGGTCCCCACACCCCAAGGGTCCCTTTTGACTTGTCTCCAAGGCAAGAGGTTCAGACTAATTCCTGGTTGGGTATTCTCTCTCTCACTTGACTGGCTCTTTGTGGACTTTGCCTATAGTGCCCTCCAAATGAAGTGATTCAGCATACCACATTTGAAAGAATCTGTGACTAGCCTTATAATCCCATTACAAGAGTGACTATGGTCTCCTAAGTTCACTGGTTCTAAGCTCCCTTGTTTTTTCACAAGTCTGGGTTCTCTAGCAGAATGCTAACTTCTTCGCCAGTCTATTACTAAGTAGGACTTCCTTTCAGGTCTATTAGCTTTGCTTAGTCCTGAGTTCCCACGGGCCCTGCTGACTGATTCTTGAGTTTATCACTTAAACTTCCCCTTAAAGTGTCACTCAGCACTGCTTCATCCCAGCCTAAATTAGCTCATAAATGCCACAATCTATTAATATATCCAATAAATGACCTGGTCGTCTGCCTTAATCCTAACATTAGCTTTGTTTCTTCTGGGCTTTTTAAATATTCTCTCTAGGGGTAGAGGTAGAGAGGTTCAGTTCAATTATCTTTGTGGAGATACAGCCTACATTGTAACTGAATTATCTAGTTATCACAGGCTAGCTCTTTCAACGGATCAGCCCCCTACTCTAAAGTAGGGCACTGAGCACAAAGATAGTACACAAAATAATTGGAGATTGTCATTGTTTTTCCTTTGTTCTTGAAGAGGACCATGATATCAGGAAGGTGATGCCATGACTTGCAAGTAAATTGAATTTAAATGAGGGAGGCCTGTGCAAAGTCACCAGCCTCACTTTCTCCTCTGGAGCCATCTGGGTCCAATGGCAAGATATAATTTAGGATGACTGAAAACACAGATCCCTAGTTCTCCTCTTTTTCCATCCCTGGCCAATGGATAGGGAAACTATTGTAGGCCATAGTAGAGATAGAGAGCTAACACCAGAGGGAGGGGAGGAAGGGGTGATGTGTCAGGACTTGACACATTATGGCAAAATTCTGGGTCCTTTAAGGCTGTCACATGACTGAAAGTAAGCCCTGAAAGTGTTAAGCAGAACCAGGCAGGGCAATTCCACAAATGACACATGATTTAGCCTTTGAGATACATACATCCTCATTTGATTGTCATAATGCTACCTTGGTGTAGGTGTAATTATCCTCAATTAACAATTAAAGAAGGTGAAGTACAGAGAAGTTAAGGATATCATAGATTTACATCTGGAAAGAACTGTATACATCATCTTATCCAGTGCTCTCAATTAGATGAGGAAACTTTCCAGACGGAAACTCCACCATTCCATTGTGTGATATGTGACAATTGAGTTCCTATTTGATTCTCCCTGAGAGCGTCAGCTGTCATTGCCACAGAGAGCAGATAAAGAGAAGGAGCGACCTGACCATTGTAGAGAAACTGCTTCGACCTTCTCAGAATTCTATTGGATTATTCACTTTCACATACTTCCTTGGGCTACCCTAGGAATCTTAGACGAGGGGGATAATGAGGCAGCAAGGCAGGGAGCACAGCAGATTGATTGCTGGACTCGAAGGCAAGAAAATCTAAGTTCAACCCTTGCCCCAGCTACTTATTAGCTGTTTGGTCCTGAGTAAGTCCCTCGGCCTCCGTCTACCTCTTTCCTCATCTATAAAAAAAGGAATAATAACAGTACCTGCCTTCTTCCAAGGCTGCATTGTGAGGATAAAGTGAAATAACATTTATAAAGCCCACTTGCCAGTTGGTAATGTGAGAATGGAGCACAGGAGAGTCTAAATCTCTCTATATAGATCTGGGAGGCAACTGCTTAGAGATGATGATAAAGCCCACGGTGCTTAGGACAGTCAGGTGAGAGTACAGATAGAAATGAAATTCATGAGAGATCCTTGGGATACACATAACAATGACTTAGCATGATTGAAAAGAGAGAAGGTAGCTAGGTGGCACAACCTAGGACTTAAAGTCAGAAAGATGTGGATTCAAGGGCAGCTAGGTGGCACAGCGGGTAGACTGTCTGATTTGGAGTCAGGAAGACTCATCTTCCTTGTTTTGAGATCTGGTCTCAGACACTTACTAGCTGTGTGATTCTGGGCAGGTCATTTCACCCTGTTTGCCTCAGTTTCCTCTTCTGTCAAATGAACTGGAGAAAAAAATGGCAAACCACTCCAGTATTTTTGCCAGGAAAACCCCAAATGGGGCCATGAAGAGTCAGTCATGACTGAACAACAACAACAATGGACATGGGTTCAAATCCTGCCTCATACACTTACTAGCTATGTGACCCTAAGGAAGTCATAGCTTTTGTCTACCTCAGTTCATCATCTGTAAAATGGGCATAAAAATAGCACCTACCTCCCAGGATCGTTGTAAGAATGAAACGGAATTATATTTGTAAAGTACCTTGCAAACCTTAAAGCCCTATATAAATACTAGCTATGATGATGAAGATGATGATGATGATGATAATAGTGATAGCAAGTCATGAAACTCAGAGAGGAGGGAATATTGAAGTTTAAAAAAAAGATGGTCAAAGAGCAAATGTTGGAGAGGAATCAAGACAAAGACTGAAAAGAGGCTGCTGTATTTGGCAGTGAAGGCACTCTGGTTCTGAATCCTCATCAAATCACCTCTGCCATTGTTCCTGGATGGCACATGTCAACCTACTACCCTGTATACTCAACCTTTCTTACTCTTTAGACTAAAATACCCCTCCCTGGTCATGACTCTTTTATGTCTTGTTTCTCCCATTAGACTGTAAAGCTCCTTGAGGACAAGGACAGTTTTTACTTTTTACATATATTCTCAACCCTTAGCATGGCACATAGTGAGCACTTGATGAATGCTTTTTTTTAATTCATTCATTCATCGAAGGGATCTTATTGGTGCATATAGAAAGTAGAAATATTCTGGGCATTAGTGTATTGATCAGATTATAGAGGATAATAACCTCTGGTAAAACCTAGCCCTAGATTAGGCCCAAAATGTCTCTTGCCTAAAAGAGTAGTTCTCCATTGCCTCTCTATTGTTTACATATAACAAAAGGAAGAAGTCTAGCCTTATTTGAAAGAATATATAAAAGAAACTCGCTTTCACTTCACATAAGTAATCCTTTGGCTTACTAACAGAAAAGGGAGATGATAGATTTGAACCTACCTCTAGGTGTTTCTCAGTGTTTTCAGAAGCTGTACACTAGCACAACATAGAAGCGTAGTGTTCTTTTGTGTCCCAGTGAATGCCTAAAAATACACTTGTTTTCCCTTTTCTAAAAAAAAATTTAAAAATAATAATTAAAACTCATAAAATAGGCTTGTACTTGAATGTTATGCTGAGTTAAATTGCTCTTCTAGTACCTTGATATTTATCTACATTATGGAACATCAGAATTAATTATCACCTGTTAACACTGCCTTTGAAAGGCAGAGCCATTCTCAAGTAGTACGCTTTCATCAGAATTGGCCTTTCTGCTTTGTTAAAGAAATAGCTCTGAGGAACAATATACCAGGTTTTGTTTTGTTTTTTTGTTGTTTTTTTTTCAAAATCCACTCTTTTTGAGATGTAGATTTAACATCATATGGAATTCTGAAGATCATCACATGAATGAAGGACAGGATTTAGAAATCTATTTGGAAATTTTAGGAATGTCTGTAATTTACACAGCTGTCTCCTGAAAGTATATTTGACATTCAGAAGCAATTTGGTTTTCTTACTTTTGTTCTGAGAGAGATTATACTAGGCTCATACAATAATGTTTAAAGGTTAGATTTGAAACAAGTGTGTTCATATTGCTTTAGGTATTTTTCTAACAATGCAATACTTAGACACTGGTTATTTGTTCAAGCCTCAGTGCCTACAGTTCTAATAAATACCACTTGATGCTGGTAATTAATTATATGACAGCTTAGGTAGATGGGCAGACATTTTAGGTGTAAACAACTCTTGTCAAGAAATAGCACACTTCCACAAAAATATAACTCTTTAAAACAAGACTAAAATAAAATGATAGTGCCTTCTAAACTATAATCCTCCGTCAAGGTGAGGAGTAACAGTCATTATTTAAAAAAAAAAAGTAGGCAATACCCTCAAGAGAAAATAGCATTTAAATCAAGGTTTAAATAAAATTAACACATAAGCACATGCTGTTCACTTGTGAAAATTTATCTTTCCATCTCTGCTAAAGCCAGTTCTAAGTTTATTTTCTATTTTCCCTACTGGCTGCATTTTTTGGCCTATGCAAAACCTTTCTTACTAATTCTAGTACTGCTTTTGGACTTTAAACCTTGTCAAATGGTTTACAGAAGGCAGCAGCATTTTAAAATAGTCAGATTTGAAAACTCACTGCTTAAAGGAACAGAGTGGTAATGTAATACAAGGAAAATTAGGAACCCCTGAGAAACTCCTAGCTACTGACAAGCACCCCCAGAAAGAATGGACTCAGATATCTTTGGCATTTAGCAAACCCCCTGGGACTCCATGACTCCACCAAGGAATGTCAATAGATAGGACCATCCCACTGAAGGATAACCTGGCAGACCCTTTCTAGCAGATATCCCTGGGGCTCCGTGACTCCACCAAAGAATGTAAATGAGATTATCCCACTAGTACGATAACCTGACTGAATCTTTTGATCAGCCAGGACCTTTGTTCCTGTTCCCCCCCCCACTCTGTACCCCAATATCCTATATAAGCCCAGCCATCACCCCAACACATTTGCCATTGATTTGTGGTGCCATACCCTGATGGCCGCCGGCTAATAAATTCTCCACTTAAAACTTATACTCTGTGGTGTGTCTCGCTCGCTTCTGGTACAACAGTATAACAGAGAGTACATTAGCTTTGGAATCAGACTGACTAGACTGAAAGCTCATCTATACACTCGTAGGATCTGGGACTTGTTATTTAGTACCTTTGATCTTCAATCTTGAAATACAACATGAGGGCATTGGATTAGCTGATCCAAAACATCTTTTTCCTGCTCTGAATCCTTGACCTTATTGTCTTTATTCTGCCCCAATCACCCTTCTTTTGTTTACACTAAGGCATTCCAGCAGAGCCCATTCAATATGTGTTTCTGCATTTAATGAAAAACCCTTGTCTAATTGGATTTCTCAAAAGAATAACGTGGAACTTTTGTCTACTGCAAAAGTGAGCTGGAAGTACTTCCCACGGCATCTTACTATATGGTTCATACAGAATTGAGCAACTCAACCTTTCTTGTCTGTTTGTTCCTTCCTCTCATCTGGATTTATTATACCTTCCATTTATTATACCTAGGGGGAAAAAGCACAACGACAGCAACAAAACTTGGCCAATTTGAATAAAGTTTACTTTTATAACCAAAGCAGCTACTAACAGCTGTTACCCTTTGAAACTAATTATTAATATAAAAGTTATTTTACAGAAAGCTTAAACTCATCTTCTAAGTAAGCTAGCAGGTTTCTCTAGATCCCTTCTAATATCTTCTGAAAATATTTTGTCTTTTATCCCTATTGAGGACTTTAAATAATACATATATATCATTAATAATTTTTTTAAACACAGTGTATACAATGTTTTTTTTTTCTTGGCCTTAACCCAGGATGTGGATGCAGCTGGTGTATGTTAAAGGTCTTTCTCAGTTTCCCTCCTGCTAATGGGCACTTCTATCTGCCTCCTCCATTTGTCCTTCCAAACTGATGATCACTCTTAAACCGTCATATTAGCTTCTCAACTGCTTCCTTTGGCACTAGCCTATTCTCTTTGAAAAAGCTCTTTTATACAACTGCCCTCTCATACCTCACGCTATTCATGTGTAGGCTATTCATCATTCCTAGAATGTATTTCCTATACTTATCTCTCCCTGGAACTTCCCTCAATGTCTAGGGCCTCCTCATCCTATAACATCCATTGCTCCCTATGACTTTCTTACTCAGTAAGATTCCTCTGCTATGCTGGGCCCTGTTTGGGAATTCTCTGAATTGGGAGGAATGCATCCAATGACTCTGAGTCAAAGATAGAAATCTAAACTGAAAGCAAAGGAAATTATTTTTTTATGCCAAGGAGTATTGCTCTCTCAAAAAGCAGCTTTGGCTTCCTAAGGTGTAGATTTGATATATACAAATGTTCATACCTTCCATTCTCTTTCTTTTTTTTTTATAAATTTCTTTATTTATTTTTGGTTTAGCACACACGGTTCTCCATAGTTTTGAGTTCCAGATTTTCTCCCCTCCCTCCCCCCTCCCTCCCCAAGACGGCATGGAGTCTCATATAACTGTCATGAATGACTTTGCATTGAATTAATTTATGCACTAGTCAAGTCATGGAGAAGAATTTTGACCAATGGAATGAATCATGAGAAAGAAGAAACAGAACCAAAAAAAAAAACCCCAAAAACAAAAACAAAAGAGAAGCAGAAAAGGCGAGCATGTAGTATGCCTCAGTCTGTATTCAAACTTCGCAGTTCTTTGTCTGGATGAAGATAGCATTCTTCATTGTGAGTCCCCTGGAGTTGTCCTTGCCCCTTAGGTTGCTGAGAAAAGTTGATACTCTAAGTAATTTGGGAAAGCAAGGAATAGTTTACTTATCAGATTTGTGGAAAAGTAAAGAATTCATGACCCAACAAGAGATAGAGAGCATTACAAAATGCAAAATGGATAATTTTGATTATGTCAAATTGAAATGTTTTTGTACAAAAAAAGCCAATGCAACAAGAATTAGGAGGGAAGCAGAAAATTGGGAGAAAATCTTTGCAACTAGTATCTCTGATAAAGGCCTCACCTCTAAAATTTACAGGGAGCTGAGCCAAATATATAGGAATACAAGCCATTCCCCAATTGAGAAATGGTCAAAGGATATGAACAGGCAGTTTTCAGAGGAAGAAATTAAAGCTATCTACAGGCATATGGAAAAATGCTCTGGATCGCTGCTGATTAGAGAAATGCAAATCAAAACAACTCTTAGATACCACATCTCTCCTGTCAGATTGGCTAAAATAACAAATCAGGAGAATGATAAATGCTGGAAAGAATGTGGGGAAATTGGAACATTGTTGCATTGCTGGTGGAGTTGTGAGCTGATCCAGCCATTTTGGAGGGCGGTGTGGAACTATGCCCAAAGGGATATAGAAATGTTCTTACCCTTTGACCCAGCAATACCACTTCTAGGGATGTATCCCAAAGAAATCACGCAAGCGGGAAAAGGACCCATATGTACAAGAATATTTATAGCAGCTCTCTTTGTGGTAGCCAAGAATTGGAAAGCAAAGGGATGCCCATCAATTGGGGAATGGCTGAACAAGCTGTGGTATATGAAGGTGATGGAATACTATTGTGCCATAAGAAATGGGGATGATGCAGACTTCATAACAACCTGGAAAAACCTACACGACATAATGCTGAGTGAGCGGAGCAGAGCCAGGAGAACATTGTGCACAGCCACAGATATGTGGATTCCGTGAGGACCAACCCTGACATACTGCGCTTTTCCCATTCTCTTTCTTAAAAGCCCAGATCAGGCATAAACCCTTTCAGGAAGCCTTCCTGGATTCCCCCAGCTGAAAGTAATAGCTTGCTCTCAAATTTCTCATAGTATTGTGCTTAAACCTTTCCTTTATCACTCAAGTATTCCACCTAGCATGATATTTATTTATTAATATGTTATATCCTTGTCATTAGAGCTTAAACTCCTTAGGGATAGGTGAGTTTCATTTTTCATGTTTAAACCTCTAGCATCTAATCTCTGCCCTCAAGAAGCCTATATTTTCATCCAAGGGAAGTAGAAGAGGAAAAGGTATCCTTTCTTGGGCATGGTGGCAAAGTTCAGGAAGTCAGAAGCAGACTCAGGAGGGAAATAAGTGTTGCCCAGCCTGGGCTCCTCCCCAGAATGGTGGTCCTGGGAGGAACTCACCAAGAGGAGAAGGGGGTGTAGGCAAAAAATGTGAACCACAATGATTTTTCAACATCTTGATGCACTGATTTACCAATCACCTGATGTCCTAATATTAGATAGTTCCCCACCCAGAAGGAGAAACCAAATATAACAAACTATGCAATGACATAGTAAAGTGACAGTCTCATCCCTTGCTGTAAAAAAGTAGCAAACAACTACTTCTTGTTTTTGGACAAGAGAGCCTGAAGTTCTTACCTAAAATGACCTCTTTCACATTTTTTAAAGTATTTGGACACTTCCCTTTTTTCTCACCCAAGATCAGTTAATATTTTCTTATAATAAATCTTGACATTTGCAGGATACTCTTCTTTCTCCATTGAGTGATCTCCCCTTTTTTCATATCCTTTCCTCTCCTGTGAAATGCTTTATTTATCTATCCCAAATTGCTGATGAATTGCTGCTAATTTCCTGTGTACTCTAAGTGAGCCTAAGAGTTTATAAAAAACTTAGTCTGTACCCTAGGAAACAAAAGCTTCTATGCAGTGAGAGTAGTATTCCTTAGCATGCTAACAAATTTCTTTGCTTTCAGTTTGGACTCCTATATTCGACCTACAGAGATTGGACCTCCACTAATGGGTACATCTCTCCCATGCTGTCCCATTCCTCTCAACTGAAAGAATTCCCAAACAGGGACCAGAATGGCAGAGGCATAATCCAGGGTAGGAAGGTCAGAGGGACCAATGGATGCTTCAGAGTAAGGAGGTCCTAGGCACTGAGTGGGAGCTTCCAGGGTAAGACAGTAACTGAGGAAGCCTGTTGGCAAAGTCTGGAAAGTCAGATGCAGAGCCAAAAGAGGAATGAAGTTTGACTGTCCTGGATCCCTTTTACCAGGGGTTTTATGCTCAGCTGTTTGAAGCCAGCCACAGTTTCTAGTTTCCCCTAAATTTGTTGCAACTAAACACCTTTGGTATTAGTAGTATTTACTCTACAAATGGGGAAGGGAATAAGCTTTTATATATAAAGCACCTACTATGCTCCAAGCACTGTGCTGAGTGCTTTGCAAAATCTATCTTATTTGCTTCTCACAACAGTTCTGAGTGGAAGGTATTATTGTTATCCATATTTTACAGTTGAAGAAGCTAAGTCAAAAAGAGGTTAAATGACTAAGCCAGGGTCACACAAGAAAATATTTCTGAGTGATAGTAGAGAATTATGAATCAATAAAATTGCTAAAATGTGTTTATTTATTGTCAAATTTATGTTATTGGTTTTTTATGCTTTTCCTTGATACTTCAGTCCTCCAGAAGCCTTAATTTCCTCAGTGTACATATATTTTCTACTGACGTAGAGTAGTCTTAACATATGCTAATAGATAGTCTTCATTTTGGTTCTGTGGTAAAAACAAAACAAAACAACAATGATGCAACAAGAACACAAACCTGTCCTGGTGGTCAACATTCTAGTAATGAATTCTTTGAACTGGCATAGGCTGGTTTTTATACAACAGGAATATATACCATAATTGGTTCTTTCCTGAAGTCTTTCTAGTTTAGTAGAATCTGCCATATTGATTTTTATGCTTGGATCAGTGCCTTAATTGTTCTTGAAGAATGTTAGCCTTATAAGGACCTCATCATCATAGTATACTGTTTCACTTGGTTTATGAGTAGTATAGCACCAACATCACATAGTAGATAGATTCAGCCTTGGAGCCAAGATGACCTGGACTCTGAAACACACTGTCTGGTTGCCCTGGGAAAGTATTTAATCTCTGAATATCCCAGGAAACTTTAAAACAGTAAATTAAAGAGTAGGTGCCAATCTTCATGAGAAGAGAAGTTTACATATGGATAATTTCTTCTAGTTTGTCTATTATTAACCCATCTTCTCTCAGTCTTTGTATTTTTTAGGATTTTTATATTCAAACTTGAATGGCGCAGTCTTTGCTAGTCAGGATGCAAACAAAATTTCACTAAATGACAAACTGACAATAACCCTCAATTTGCCTTTCTTGTCTTTGTCCAAATAGTCAGATCTTTGGTTTGCCACAGACATTTATATATTTGTAGTATTGCCACATCTCACCTCCACTGTTGTTGCTTTTTTTTCATTCTTGATCTGTCCAGTGTCTTTTCACATGATAAACTATCTCTATTACATCTGCTGCCCTTTCTCTTCTGTGGAGTTCATTTGACATTGGGGTCTCACAGAGAAGTTTTAATTATAATTCTTTCCATGGCATGCTCAGTGGCTAAGGTTCTATTCTTTATGTTTTGCTGTGAATATGCTTTTTGATATATAGAACTATGGGTGAGAGAGAGAGAGAGTGAGAGAAGTCTTGATGTCCCCAATACACTTAATAAATACTTTTCCAATGCTTTCCATTCCACCTATGCCAACCCTCTCATTTTATAAATAAATAGAGGGCTGTAGAGGTTAAGTGGCTTGCCCAGGGTCACAAGGATAGTAGGTACCTGCAGAGTGGGGGTGGGGGTGGGGACAAACTAGATGCTGCAGTGAATAGAGTGTTGGACCCAAAGTCCAAAGTTCAAATACAACCTCAGACACTTACTAGCTGTGTGACTCTAGGCAATTCACTTGACCCATTTGACTTAGTTTCCTCATATGTTAATTGAGCTGGAGAAGGAAATTGAAAACCACTGCAATATCTTTGCAAAGAAAACCCCAAATGCGGTCGTGAAGAGTAGGGCATGACTGAACAACAAGAAAACTGCACTAGGATTTAAATCCAGGTCCCTTGGTTCAAGATCCATTATGTGTACACTACAGCACAGTAGAAATAAACCTTTCAACTCAGATTGTTACAGTCAGCTCCTCATCAGTCAACATCATCCAGAAATAGCTTTGCATTTAGTAGTTCATTTGCTCTCCTTACTATTATCTTGAATGGAGTTGATAACCAACACATTTTTACCTCTTTGGATTTGTAATGAATACATTTCTTATTGTATTTGTAAAAAAACAAAACAGGGTATGACAAGGTGAGTTCTAATCTCTAAATCTATGAGATTGTGCTTTGCATTTTCCAGACCTAACTAGTCAATCCTCTTTATTTGCAAATTAGCCTACCCCTTAAATGTATTTGTAATCCCCAAATCAGCATGTGCACAGCGGCAAAAAAAAAATTGAATTCCCCTCTCCAACACTCAGGTTACCAGATGAGGTTAAACCAGGTGATTCTGCCTTTTTGTTTCAGCTCTTGTACTGCAAACAAGTGTCCCTTTTTTGCAATCTATTTAGTACCATGTTTTTCATATTTAAGTGCTTTGTGTTTATGATTTTCCTGTTTAAAACCGTATCAGAAAAATTATTTAAAGTGTTGTTTAAGCAGAGACACGGTATACTAGATTTGAAATCTACTAGCAATCTAGATACATATACTGTACCCTTTGGATAAGCACAGACCTATGTGGCCCCCAAGCATAGTGCTGAAGTGCTGTCTAGTGCTCTTAGGCGCAAGAAGGCTATGATGTGCCCTATGCAAAAAATACCTGTGTTAGATACTCTTTGTTCAGGCTTGAGGTATGGTGCTGTTGGCTGTGAATTCGATGTTAATGAATCAAGAGTATGGTACATCCAGAAAAAGGAAGAGGAAATTCACATATAATTAATTATTAGTAAGGAAGAGGAAATTCACAAATAATTAATTATCTGTGAGAAATGTCTATTAAATAAGGTGTATTTAAACAGAAACACATAAAACAAAGTTAGATATTGATCAGTTGATGAAAATGTTGTGACCAGCGGCTCACAGTATTTCCCTTAGGAGCAATAGTTCAGCATTTACTAATTCGGTGTATACAGAAACTTTATGAAACCTAACTACTACAAATGATGAGAATTGATTCTTTTTTGGGGGGGGGGTGAGCATGTAGAGGGACATTCTGTGATTCATGCATGTTTAAGAACTCCAAGAGTTGAAACTTCTTCTACCAGTGTAGATCAGTAATTTGTCTTCAGTTATTGCCTTACAAAATTGCGTTGGGCAAAAAGTAACTTATACATGGTTCATGGTCACATACTTACTATGGGTTAGAGATTGGTCTTGATCCCACATAGTCCTGATTCTAAGACTAGCTTTTTATTCATGATGGGTCTGCACTGTTGAGAAATAATTAATTATAACTTACACCTAGCACTTCATAATGTACTAAAGACTTCCCCTTTTCTCCACAACCCTGTAAGTAGGTTATTTAGATAATGCTATCCTTATTTTTTTGGACCTTTGGTTGCATTGATACAGAGAATTCTGTGAGGAAACTCTTACTAATACAGGGCAAAACTTGATCTATAATTTATAGCCTTACAGAGTTGTCTAAAGCATAAAGAGTCTGTGACTTGCTTAGTGGCAAGTTGTTGTTCTATTGTTTTAGAGTTGTGCCTGATTCTTTGTGACTCCATTTGGGGTTTTCTTGGCAAAGATACTGGAGTGGTTTGCTTCTCTAGCTTATTTTACAGATGAGGAAACTAAGACAAAAAGGGTTAAGTGACTTGTCCAGGATCACAGTTAGTAAGTTAGTAAGTGCCTGAGGCCAGAGTTGAATTCAGGTCTTTCTGATTCTAGGCTTGGTGCTCTATTCACTGTGCCATCTAGTTGCCCCTGCCTAGTGACATGCAGCCAGTATATTGTATAGGTAGGATGTGAACCCAAGTCTTCCTCACTGAAGCCTCACATCCTAATCTCACAGTTGAGGAAATTTAGGCTCAGAGAGATTATATGACTTACTCTAGCTCATAGGACTAACAATTCAGAGACTTGGATCATCCTCCAAAGATGAGGAATGAATGAAAAGGCATTTCATTAAGCATTTACTATTTGCCAAACATTGTGCTACAAGTTTAATGGCCTGGACATTTCATCAGGAGAACAAATAGCAAGAAGAACAGCCAGGATATAATGTAAAATGTTGCTGGGGTTGCCTAGATCTAGTGAGCCATTTAGCATTGTGATTTTGCCCCTTCAAGACATTGTGGATACCAGAATAGGAACGGCAAAACTAAATATATTCTGTCTTTTGGGGTCTATGGAGGATGTGATTGTTCAGAGGGTACAACTGATTTTTATAGATAGCAAGTAGATTTCAAACCCAGCACACATCTTTTCTAAAACAACAACAATTTCTGAAAATATTTTAGCCATTCTTTCTGATAGATAGAACCTGTAGTATAGTTTAGTGCATATTTTAAAAGTCAGATGGACCCTTAATGGATAAGTGATCAAAGGATATATACAAGCAATTTTCAGAAGAATTGAAAAACATTATTAACCATAAAATTACTACAGTTCACTAATGATAGGATAAATACAAATCAAACCAGTCCTGAGGTTTTATCTCACAACTAATAAATTGAGAAATGGAACTTTTAAAAGTTTGAGGGCTTTTGGAACAACAAACACATGAATATAATTGGTGGAGCTGTGAATTGGCTCAGCCATTCAGGAAAGCATTTTGAAATTATGTTAAGAAAGTACCCATTGACCCAGAGATCCATTTTAAAGCACGTAACCTAAGGATTTCAAGGATAGAAACAAAGGCCCTAAATAGCTGAAAATGTTGATTTAAAAACTACTTTTTGAAGTAGCAAATAATCATAAGCAAAGTAAGTAAATATGCCCATTGTTTAGTGGATGCCTAAATGATTTTTGGTACATGAGTATGATGGAATATTACTATACATTAAGAAATGATGAATATGAAGAATACAGAGAACTAGAAAGACATTGAAACTAATGCAGCATGAAGTCAACAGAACCAGGAAGAGAATAAATGTAATGGCAACAATAAAAGTAGTAAAAAGCACACGAAACTTTAATGTGTCAAGTAATTCCTTGTGGGCCATGGTAATCATAAGATACAGAGTCAGAAGGAACCATCACGATTTCTAGTCCAAGTTATATTATTTCACAATTCAGAAAATTGAGAACCATAAAGTGAAATCAAAGTGAGTCTCAGTAAGGTTAGTAAGGAATAAGATCTCCTCCCATCAACAGGCCTCATGTGGAGCCCATTAAGGGAAGCTTGCTTGCTTGTAGGAATGCTTACACACCTTTTTGCTAGTTTCTAATTAGGCACTGAGTCAGGAAGGTTCTGGCTCTGAGCCTATTAACTGAAAGAGTGTATATTCTGAGAGGTAAGCTTTTGCTTCGGGGGCTCGCTTACAAGAAGGATCTTGTGATTTCACTGGTCAAGGCTCTGAGTGGCGGTATGTTCAGAGCTCTCTGACTGCTCAGAGGTAAAGGCTCTCTTGATCCAGTGGTGAAGGTAAAGTATATATAGCAGTATGGTTTTGATTCCGGCAGTAGAGCCCTGTCTGTTGGTCTTTATTTCTCTTCTCTGTATTTTCTCTGTTTGTATTTTATGTAATTAAAGAAGATTGTTGACCCCTGAAACAACTGTCTTTCCTAGTAAAGCAGATCTAAGAACCTGTGCTAGCCACCATCCTGGGTGTGCCAGTGTGGTTGCCGTTACAGTCTCCCTATCTCAACTAATATTTAATGACAATCTGGACTGGAATCCAGGTCTTTGGATTGTAGGGTTCTTTCATTCAATGCTAGAAGCCAGTGAGAATTCTAATCCCTTAATACTTTCATATGCTCACTAAGTTAGGTTTGAAACTTATAAGGTATTGTGATTAATTCAGTGTTCAGATCATTAGTGTTTAGTTTGGAAACTTTTTTTCCCCACTGAAAATTCACTATTCTCCTTGTAAACTTATACATCTTAAAGCTTTTGCAAATTTGAAAACACTAGGTTCCTGGAGATCTGTATATTTGAATTTAAACATTTTCACTTTTAATGTTATATGCATCTTAATTCCCAGGAAAGTGATTCTACAACAGTTGTTCATTTATTTTACAGTAGTTTGCATTAATTCCGACCTTGCTTGCTCTTCTAATACATTATTTATCATTGCATTAAGAACAGTGTCAGTGGTAGGTAGTTGCCTTAGCATATTTCTGCATATTAATAGTTACTGAAGGTTTTATTTTTTTACTCCTTCAGTTTAAGTGGATAGGCAAGACAAATTTATTTCTATTTGAAAAAAGCAATAGTTTATTTGTCATAAGTGTAGTTATGCAATTATTGTGAATAATTCCCTAGATTGCCTTCACTTTGACTTTCTAAGATGGATGTGTTGTATTATCTTTTTTTTCACTTAAGACTCATATGAGAACTGCTTTTAAAAGTTAAACATTCTGTAAAGATAATCACTTCTGACATTCCAGAATGCTGCTTATCAGCTGTTTGGGGTTCGAGTATAAGGCCCACCTTTTTTGTAACATGTATGTGCTGTTTTCTTTCCTTATAGAAGAATTCTAGCCTCAGAAAGAGGGGTCAAGGGTAGTCCT
The DNA here is from genome assembly GCF_011100635.1 of Trichosurus vulpecula. NCBI lineage: Eukaryota > Metazoa > Chordata > Mammalia > Diprotodontia > Phalangeridae > Trichosurus > Trichosurus vulpecula. The sequence goes on along the minus strand of NC_050574.1, from coordinate 288,474,969 downwards.
CTAGCTCAACACTCTGCCATGAGGCACTATTATGAGGAACTATTGAAGGACAGCACAGCATAATGGTTAGAGCCTTGGGCATGAATTCAGGAAGACATGGGCTCATGTACCACATCTGACTTACTAGCTTTGGGATGTTGAGGAAGGCAATTAGTTCTTCTGAACCTCAGGCAACGATCTAAGACAGAAGGGTCCAACACATGTCCCATAACTCTCCTGAGTGCAGCCCAAATCCGATTAAAATGTAATTGGGAAATATTTAACCAAATAAATAAGAATACAATAAAATATAGAAAATATAAAATTTAAAACTAATATGCTCCAGGCAGTGAAACTTACATGTGATTTTGTTCCCTACACCCCTGTTTCTATTTAATTTTGACACAGCTGCTGTAAGATGTATCTATTAAGTTATAATAACAGCTGACATTTATATAGCATTTTACATATGTTATTGCCTTTCAAACATCATAAACTACAGGCATGGATCCTTAACTATGGACTTAAACTAATGCAGTCAGATTGTTGCTTGCCATTAAAAAAAGCTTCCAGAGAAGGTCTCACAATCCCATTTCATGACAGATTCTAGGTTTTAAGGGGCTTAGTTTGGGACAGTCTATTTTTAAAGCCTGAAAATTCATGCTCACAGACATTAAGGAATGAATATATTTGTTGAGTGCTTACCATGGGCAAAGGGCTGTATAAAGTGTTAGGAAGGAGGGGTAAGTAGGATCATAGATTTAAATCAGAAGGAATCAGATCATCTTGTCCAACCCCTTCCTTCTACAGAAGAAACAATGAAAGCTCAGATAAGTTAAGTGACTTAGCATTATATATATGTGTGTGTGTGTGTGTGTGTGTGTGTGTGTGTGTGTATTAACTTGATTAAATTAATATATTAATATATAAATATATATATAAATATTATATAAAAATAATATGTATTATATATATTTGTAGGTATATATAAATTAATATATATGTGTGTATATATATATATATACACACATATATATATATTAACTTGATTAAATTATGTAACCAAGTTATTTAGCAGAAGAATTGGGATTTTAACTCTGGTCTTCTAACTTCAAGTCCAATGTTAAAATATCCTTGGTCACAAGCAAAAATCTGCACAGTGGTGAAATAACTAAAATGAATGTTTTGGAACATTCCTTTTGCTATCTATTCCCTTCTAAACTTACAGCTTTCAAATGGAAAAATACATGTAAGTTCACTCTGCGGCCCCCAAATCCTTCAATTTCTCGCCTAAAACTTTAAAGTTAATGGGGATTCAATGTTTGTTTTCCTTGGCACTAAGAATAACAAGCACAATAACTGGCATCCAATATATAGTACTTTAAGTGTTGCAGAACATTTTGCAAACACTATCCTATTTGATCCTCACAACTCTGGAGGTCAGTCTGATTGATACTATTCTTCCCATTGAACCGACGATGAAACTGAGGTTCAACAATGTTAAGTGACCTGCTTGTGGTCATCCAGCTATGAAGTGGCAGAAACAGGATTTGAATGTAGGTCTTCCTTACTCCAAATCCAACCCTTTGGCCATTATGCTCTGCTACTTCTGTTGGTCCATGAATCAGCAGCAAAACTGTTTCATCAGTCATGTTCTCCTTAACATTTTGGATTCACATTTGGCCAAGAGCAGGGCTGCAATTATAGGGTCATAAGACTGAGAACTGGAAGGTATCTGAGAAGACATCTCATCTAATCCTTTTATTTTACTGAGAGGAAACTGAGATTCAGAGTAAAAGCCTTGACTGAGGTTACTATTACTACATCACAGATCTAGGATTCAAACCCAGGTCTTATGTCTATACTTCTCAGCAGATATTCAATTAGCTTTTCCAAAGGCTGGCCAGTAAACAAAGCATATCTTCTTTTTAGATTCAGTGATAGAATTCCACATACCTGCTAACCCTCATACCAGAAATTCCTATTATCATTGTTATTTTTAATATCGTATATTCCTTTGGCAGTCTGGTGAAGCCTATGGATCCCTTCTGAGAATAATATTTTTAAAATGCATAAAATAAAATGCATAGGCTTATAAAGGAAACCAAGTATATTGAATATAATTAGCAAATGATAGATATAAATATATGAATGTTATATATAAATTATCTCTATATAAGTGGGTATATACATGCATAATTTATATATCATCTTTATATATGTGTTTATATATGTATGCATGTATATATACATATGCATACAAAACATACAATCTATTATATGCACATACACACAAACATGTTTATATATGTGTATATATAAATATACTTATATGTGTGTATGAATATAGAAATACAAATTGGACCCAGATTTAGGACCCTTGTCTTAGATTTGTCATATGTTAAAGCCAGAAGGATTATACCTTAGAAGCATGAATTGGTAAACTGTAGCCCAAAGGTCAAATATGGCCCACCGCCTTTTTTTGTGAAGCTATTAGGATAGGTTTTTTTTGAGGGCGGGGGTGAGGGGGAAGAGGTCTGTGGACTTGAATGACAGAAGAAATAAATACTTTTACTGATTTCTAACTGAAGTTTAGAACTTCCTTCAATTATTTAAAAACATTATCCTGAGAAGGGGTCCATAGGTTTGACCAGACTATCAAAGGGATCGGTGACTCGAAAACAAAGGTGGGGGTTAAAGGTTAAAGCCTTTATAGCATGCTACAGGGAAGGAAGATTCTCTTGTGACTCATCCTCATTGTTCTTTGGAACTGGGAAGCCACCATTGCTTTATAAGGCCTGGATTCCCAGTCAGAAGTAAAATCTTTCAATTCAAAAATTCCCTTCAGCTCTCAAAGGCTTATTATGTACAACTTAGCTTAAGGTCCTATTCCGATGCCTCATCAAAATGCAGAGAGCCCCCAGGATTCTCAAAGGCAAGGTCAGTGGAATACAAGTTCAGAGAGGTTCTACTAAGCTTGAAAAGCTCATTCCATACTATTTGACATCTGAGGATCATCTTGGCTTAGCCAACCAAAAAGACTCATTATCAGAGTGTTGGCCACTAGGCAATGCTTTCCCAGCAATTAATGGGTACTTTTGCCATTTATATTACTAGAGGAAACATCCGCATTTGATGTTGTCAGGAAGATTTAAAAATACTAAATAGGCATTATGTGCAAGACAGTCTCTAACCCTATAGGGTTACAAAAGTAATTAAGATAAAGACTGCCTTCAGAGAACTTATAGTTTAATTATGACAGTGAAGATCAGAATTACATTATGGTTATTTTTATACTTAAAATATTATGACAATGTACAAAGTGCTATGATATATGCAAAGTTTACACTATTAAAGGAACTTGTGTTTCATAGAATCCCAGTTATCAAAATATTATTTTTAAAGTTTACAGACCCAAAGTAAAAAACTCCTACTCTAGTGACTAAATTTTGTCACCTTTACTTTTTTTTTCTTAATTATGCTATTCTGTTCATCAGATCCCACATCATTTTTGATTCCTATATACCTCATTTTCTTTTCTTTCTGACTTTGTTCTTAGGTCACTTCTTCTATCCTATCTCTTCTCCATGAATCTGTCATCTTTTCTAGCAATGGAAAATGTAGATAACTGTCTTCAGCTATGTAAAAACAATGATAATAATGTTAGCACTTTAATAATAATATTAACACTTTAAGGTTCGTGGAGTCCTTTACAAATTTGAGCCTCACTACAACCTGACTATCACTATTTCCATTTTAAAGATGAGGAAACTGAGGTTGAGAGGTTAAGTGACTTGCCCAGGACCTCACAGCTAGCAAGTGTCTGTGGAAAGATTTGAACTGTTATTTTCCTGACTCCAAGATGAGCACTCTATCCACTGTGCTGCCTCAGCTGACTCTCAAGCAGCAAGAATTTATACCAGCATGAATTAATTTATAACACATGTTGTTGTTAAGTGGGCCCCAATTACCCATGCACCTGCAGGTGGTGGGACAGTTCTTATCCCTCCTGGGATTTCAGGTTGCCTAGATTTCCATACCTTCTTGGTTGCCCATAGCACCGTAGTACTTCTTGCCTGGCTTTGACTAGACGATAGCTACTAGATTCTTGCAAAAACACTACTACTCTTTAAGGAAGAGGAGAGGAAGAGCCACCAGTCCTTTGTGAGACTAGGAAAAACAAATAGCCACATCCTATAAAGTTCTTGAAATTAGCCTCTGAGTAGATGCTCTCTAACCTCTGGGGTTGCCAGTTAGGCTTTCGACCGCTTGCCAACGGTTTCAGATTCCTTCCTTCCTGCTCCCTGGTACCTAGTTTTCTGCTCCTGTTTTATCTTCTTGCCCTGGCTTCAGATTGCAAAAGTGCGTTAGGACCTTCCTTAATGACAGCTTGTGACTGATTGCTTTGGGTCTCATTCTTATTCTAGTTCTATCTCTGCCCCACCCCCACCCCTATTCTTTGTAGTCACAGTTTGTCTACACAATTGACAGCACTGCTCCTTCAGACTGGATTGGGCTTCTGGTCCTTACTCGTTCTTGGAAGTGCTATCTTGTGATAGACTCTTGGCTCCCCTTAATGGATTCTGTAATCTGTTAAAGTGTTAGCAGTTGGCAGTAATTTGGAAAAAAGTAAAATAAAAAAAATATTGCTCAGCTAGATGTCAGACCCTTAACCAGAGTATTCCAAAATCTTTCATTTACCTTTTCCTGATTTCTTTGTACTGAGATATTTTGGAATACTCAGGTCAAGGGGCTATGTGTGTTTGGTGATTGAAGGAAGCTGGGCTGACACCTAGCTGAGCAAAATTCAAGCAAATTGGTTCTAAATGCTAACATTTAGCAGATTACCTGAGATTGACAGAAAGCAGAGGGGAGCAGACAGACTGGCTCACAAGTTCTTATATAATATGCTTTCTAAAGTTAAATTTTCATAAATCATGGATAATTTTATCAGAACATGTGAGTTAGAGAATTGTATCAGAAAGTAACAGGCTGGCTTGGTTTCATATAAAATAATACATTTAAACTGCACTTAAGTAGTGATGAGACATATCAAAAACTACCACAATAAACATTAATTTCTTCTGAAAATGCTTAAAATTCTTTTTTTCTTCTGTCACCTTTATGTTCCTTTTTGCATCATGTGACTTAATGAGATTATTTTCCAGTCAAAGTAAAAAAAAAACAAAACGTTATTTCAAAAGACAGAATTTATCCCTCTAGGTATATTTCAGGCTTCCTGATGTCAGATGTCTTTTGAACTACTTATCCACTTTCATTTCTTCTGAGAGGTTTTAGAATAATTCACTGGTAGGGAGTAAGGAAAGGAGAGTCCTTATTCATAATTCAGTTGTGTCTTCAACTTTGATCATGTTGATTGGAGAGCATTAGCTTTTCTCTTTTGGTTACATTTTGATCTGTGTTGTTTCTGATTCCTTGAGTTGAAGAACCAATCCATCACAAAATATATACTCTTATATCACCATGCTAGGTGGTTTGGGTATATAAGTTAACTAGAAAACAGAGTCTTGTTTCTCTTTGTGGTTACTGAATTTTATTCTTGAGAGCTTATCATCCCTTCTGGGCTGAGTTTCCTTTCACTTGCTATGAGACCTACAGGATGCCACCTATTGTTTCTCTGAATCTTTTCAAATCTGTTCTACCAAAGTCTAGGATGCATCATCAGACTGTGCCAAGCTTTCCAATTTTCCTCATTAACAAATTCTAAGATGGTGTGGTCATTTTTACCTAGCAATTTCACCATTTCAACTTTAGCAACTAATTCTCACTTTCTGATTATTTTAAAGGAACGAATTATCACTATGAAAAATTAAGAAATTATTATTCTGCATAAGAGAGAGAAAGGAGAGAGAGAGAGAGAGAGAGCGAGAGAGAGAGAGAGAGAGCTCCAACACATAGTTTTAACAATTCAATTACCTCATCAGAATGCTGTTCTTGGATTGTTGTCATTCCCTGAACTCCACATTTATTTCTTCATTCTATCCATGTGTTCTGTAATGTACTTCAATGAAAATATTCCTTCTATTTTTGCTACCATTGGTCTTTCCAAAAATAATCTTCACCTTGCTTCTCAGCTTTGTGACCTGGTTTTCCAAATGTTAATAGAATGCTGGGCTTGCAGTCTGGAAAACCATAGACATATTTGCTAGCTGTAAGATTTTGGGAAAGTCATTTAACCTGTCTCAACCTTAGTTTCTTCCTTTATAAAAATGGAAATAATAATAATAGCACCTCACGTGGTTTATGTGAGGATCAAACAAATGTAACCCTATATGTAATGCATTTTATTAACATTAAAACACTATACAAATACTATCTTTACTTTGATATCTAATGCTGCTCTTGCTCTCCATTTATCTGTCCTGTTTATTTTGAGTGAGATCTATCTAGCAAGAGATGTGTTCCAGTCCTGGGTCTCATCCCAACAAACTTAGTTATATATTTTAGGTCAAAGGAGCTTTAAGCTCTTTAATTTATCTTGCTTGTGCATCCTTTGTGCATTTTCACATATGAAGCCATTAAAAATAACAACAAATGGATCCATTCTTCAATTTTATCTCTCACAGACTTCTGAGAATCTCTCTTACTATGTGAGTTTCATCGTAGCTGCTCTTCATGGAATGTTTCTCAGTGATTCCCTATACAATCAATTTTATTCCTCCTGATTCCTTCAATTTAATTTTTCTTAAAAATTAAATTTGCAAGATCACAGGCAAATATATTCCTGTCAGTCCTAGTTAGGTGCACTCCATCACTGACCAAGAGCCTATCAATCCTATATTTTTAAGATGTAGTCCAGAAATCAAAATTCCATTCTCAGTCACTATCTTCTTAACCATCTCTTCATATTCAGAATAGGTCTGTTTCTCCCTGTCCTTAGTGGACAGCAGTGATGAAAATACCCCCTATGGCCCTGAGGTCTTCACTTTCTTTCTGAAGACATTGTAAGTTTAGCAATGTTTTATACAGAAGGGTCACAGCAGGAATGAAAAGGTCATTTTATATGGCACTTAATCATTGGTAACCTTGGACAGAGCAGTTTCATTTAAGTGATGAGGTCAGAATCCAGATTGCTAAGGTTAATAAAATGAGTGAGAAGTGCAAAAGCAGGAGCAATGAAGTGGACAAGTTATTCTGAGCGCCTAGATGGAATAAAGGAGGGGAAGATTAGGTCTATAACTTGAAGGGATGATATTGTAGGATCAAGTGCCCATTTTCATTTTGATTTATTTTTAAATTGGGGGAGTTCTGTTTATGTTTATAAACAGATGGAGAAGAACCTGATACCATAAAGAGAAATTAGACAGCAACCAAGATTGCCACAGTGGAGCAAGATATATTCTAGGGTGATTTGATCAGCATTAAACACATCTTCTCATGATATTCTTGTGTACAGTTCTCCCTGATTCTAACACTTCAAATCATCTTACTGTCATGCCCCTATCTTCTCCTTTGAGATTGGAGAAAAGAACAAGAAGACAGAAGCATGAGGATGATTTTGAGATGAAGTATCAAATGAGAGACAATTGTCCACAAAGATTATCAGATTGGATTTGATTCCTATCAGGTAACCAGGTATCTTCCTCTGCCCAGTCAATCTCTGTCCATAATCCAAAATCCACTATGAGATAATTTGATTTTACAATTTTTTATCATGGTTTATTCTATATATGTATATGGTGATGATAAAAAGATTGTCTTAGGAAAGAGAGAAAGATTAGTCACCAGATCAGAGCCCTATTTTATCTGCCATACTCCACCCAGAATTTCTCAACTCACTTCACTATCCCTCTCAGATCCCTCACAACACATTTTGCTCTCATGATTCTTATCAGGTCTCTTCCTCTGTTTCCCCTCTAAGCCTAATTTGTGCTGCTACAGCTCTCAGACTCCACAGGAAGGAACACTAGCACACACCAATTCTCTAAGACATTCTACACATACTTTCATTTAAAATGCCTTTCCATGGGCAGCTAGGTGGCGCAGTGAGTACTGGCCCTGGAGTCAGGAGGACCTGAGTTCAAATCCAACCTCGGACGCTTGACACACGTACTAGCTGTGTGACCTTGGGCAAGTCACTCAACCCCAATTGCCCTGTCAAAAACAAATAAAAACAAAATGCCTTTCCTTCTCACACCCTGATCTCATGTCAATGCACAAACACTGTGATCATACCACAACTACTCATTCTTATTCCATGCTATGGTGTTGATAGCTCCCAGTACAATCTCCAATACCATCTTTTTGTAACATTCAGCATGAATATCACTTTCTGACAAGCTTAAAATCCCAAATACCCTTCTTATACTTCTACAAACTGGGAGCTAGAGGAAATATTCCACAATGAAGCATTTAATACCTACAGCATACCATGTTCCCTAAATGTCTTGCTAAAATACAGATATGTTATATCTTTAGAATTATTTTGTTCTGTCAGTTTAGCAAAATTGTCAGAAGGGAAATGAGGTTAGTATGGCAAAATTTGTCCTCCATGAACCCAAACTATTGCCACTTGCCTTGCTATACCATATATCCATAAATCATACTTTAGAAAAATGTTCTAAAATTTTGTCAGGAATCAAGTCAAGTTCACTGGCCTATAGTTCAAAGACTATCTTCTTCACTTTTTTTGAAAAATGGTACAATTTCTAGTCTTGTGAGAAAGAATTGTCAGAAACAGAACATAACGTTCAAGTATTTGGAAGAGAGACTAGACTTATTCAGTTTAGCTCCCAGAGTGACAAATGTATGGAGCAGTAAAGAGGACAATTCTGACTGAATATAAGAAAAAATTTTAAACAATTGAAGTTCTCTAAAAAATGCAATATGCTGCCTTGGAAGATAAGTAGGTTTCCCCTCATCAGATGTCTTCAGGCAGTAGATAGAGAGCTGAGCCTTGAGTCATGAAGAACTGAGTATAAACCTAGCCTTAGATACTTATAAGTATCGTGTGACCTTGGGCAAGTCAGTTATCATCTGTTTACCTCAGTTTCCTCATCTGTAACATGAGGATAATAAAGAGTACCTATCTTCTGGAGAGTTGTTGTCAGAATTAAATAAGATAATATTTTCAAAGCACTCAGCAGAGTTCCTAACACAAAGAAGTCACTTATTATCACCATCTATTATTATTATTAAGCAAAGGCTGGGCGAACATTTGTCGGGGATGTTGTAGAGCCATGGTGTCCAACGGGTAAGGGCTGCACATTGACTTAGAAGACTGCACAATAATCTCTGCTTCATTGTATTTTTATTTATTTTTTAAAATATTTCCCAATTACATTCTGTTCTGGTTCAGGCCCCACTCCAGAGAGTTGTGAATCACACGTGGCCACACTGGAGTTTTGATACCACTGTTGTAGAGAGATCATAGAATCATGTATAGTGATTTTAGAGACTCCTTGGAGGTAATCTAGGCTGACTTTCTTATTTTACATATAAAGAAACTCAGGCCCAGAGAGAAATGACCTATGCAAAATTACATAGGTAATACATAGCAGAATAAACATTAGAATTCACAGTATTTGATTCCAAATCTAGCATAATTTCCACTGATTCTCGATTAGGTACAGGTAGGAAAAAGGAGCCTCTGGGTTTTCTCACATCCCTGGGATGCTGCTTTGGTTTTTTTTGTGTGTGTTTGTGTCTGTGTGTGGTTTTTGTTGTTGTTTGTTTTTGTTTTTTGGTGGGGGGAAAAATCCAGATCTGTGAATTGGTGTTGGGAAGTCTCAGGGAGGAAACTCCCACCAAAGTAGATTGACAACTTTTCTCTAACTCAGTCATTAAAAAGTTGCTGGGGAGGGGCCACAGAGTGAATAAGTGAATTGCCCAGATTGCAGCAGGTATTTTGAGAGGAAGAACTTGAACCCAGGTCTTCCTGACTTCAAGATCAGAGCTCCTTCCATTATGTAACATCCTCTCCCTAACAATAGCTAGCATATGTATAGCACTTACTCTGTGTCAAATAATATGCTAAGTGCTTTTACAATAATTATCCCATTCGATTCAACAACCCTCAGAGGTAGGTGCTATTATTATCCCCATTTTACAGATGGGGAAACTAAGGCAACTAGGTTTAAAGAATTTGTTCAGACTCACACATCTCATAAATGTCTGAGGTTGAATTTGAACTCATGTCTCCAAGGCAGCCAGGTGGTGCAGTGGATAGCATACCAGGCCTAGAGTCAGGAAGACACATCTTCCTCAGTTCAAATCCAGTCTCGGACACTTATTAGTTATGGGTCCCTGGGCAAGTCACTTAACCCTTTTTGCCTCAGTTTCTTCATCTGTAAAATGAGCTAGAGAAAGAAATGGCAAACCACTCCAGTATCTCAAATGGGATCACAAATTTGGGATACAACTGAAAAATGACTGAATAACAACTTCCTGACCCTAGCCCTGGCTTTCTATTCAACATGCTACCCCTCTTAATGGGCTCAGATTAAAATAATCTTTACCAAAATCAAAACAGGATTCTTATAAAATCAAATGGTAAACTGAAAAAAGTTTTAAAATATTTCAAGTTTTCAGCAAAATGGAAAGCTGCCCCCCCCGCCCAACTTGATAGCTTTTGTCATGAGACTCGGTCTGCATTTGAAGATGTTTCTGATAGAAAGCAAAAAAAAAAGAAAGAAATGAATGCCAAAAAGCATTAGGTTTATTCCTAACTAAAGACTCTGTCACTTAAATCTCTGTTCTTAAGTCACTTCATTTTATGTTTGTTTGTTTGGTTTTTCTTCTTCGTAGAAAATAAATGCCTGATATTGGAAACTTTACTTGCTTACATACCTGTGTCTTGACTGCTTTGGCTTAATATATTCTGCATGTATTAAATAGAACAGCAGGCTGGTAGCAACCAAATGATATGGAAGCAATGGAAAGAAAGGCCTTAAAAAGCTAGAATAGTCATGTACTCACCCTAATAAACATTCCTAGCAGTATACAATCCATGCAACTTATTTGTGAAGCAGAAAAACAAGTATGACATAAACAAATCACTGGATATTGTTTTCCAAAGAGTCAGGCATTCCAGGAAAAGATAGGCAGATTTTTTTTAATGGAGGAGAAAACATCCAAGTTTAAGAGGAGAAAAGACACCTAGGAGCAGAGTAAAAGTTGAAAGGCCTTTAGAATGGGGCTTCTGAAAATAAGAAGCTTGAAGAGAGAGTTCAAGTATACTCTGTGATCTTCAGAAGTGAGGGGGTTAGACCAGTTAGGTCTACAGATCAAAAAAATACATTGAGCTTTTAAAGTAGGGACTTTTCAAAGCTCCTACTTAGAAGTAATTATTCCATTTCCTTGCATTTAACCAACTCAGTTATGAAACCTAATAAGTTGGCAAGAAGAAACACTTTTGACAATCACATCAAATAAATCGCTCTGCTGTGCTGTCTATTTTAATCATTTCGATTTGGCTTCACTCCCTGTCTTTGACTTCGTATGAACACGTGCAATATGATTTCAAATTCTGAAGATATTATTTGTTGTTAGATATTGCGAAGAAGTAATTATCAGCACAAGGGCCAAAAAAATTATTCATTACTTAACTAGGTATTTAAATTAAACCATGAGTCGGGCCAAGAAGAACATAAAGACAGTGAGAGTCTATTTCCAGTGTCCGGATTTCAATATTTCATTAAATTAGCAAAGTTTTTTTTTTTCTATTTTGTGCACGGGCACTAAATTGAATAAAAGGCATTATAAATAAGAATTCAAAGGCAGACTTTTGTTGCTTTATATGAGAGGAGAAAAATAAATTAGAATCAGTAATATAATCATGCTTATATATATTTTATGAATTTTCTGCACCGTATATTTGGAAGTTTGTCAAAATATGCTTAGGTTTTAAAATATAGATTAACACTGAAAGTCTTAATATTTTTCTCTGTTTACATATTTATTCTTTCAGCACAGAAGTGCAAAAAGAAGAATTCTGCCAAAAGCAGTTGTCAAGCAATGCTCCTGCAATTTAATAACTGAATAGTGAAAAGAATGGAAATACTTTTTCCTAAGTTATAGAAACAATATTGCTTTTTTTAACTCTAGGGTGTTTCGTATTTTGGAGCAAATTTATCTCACATGCTTCTCTTCCATTTCCACATTTCAGTTTGGAACAGTCGATTGAAATTATTGTTGACAGGCCCAAGATTGTAGGTAAAGTAAAGAACGAAAGAATGGATCAGATTTCCTTTTCCACTTCCTTTCACTCAGATACCTTATTTCCAAATACAAAGAGGAAATGGTAACAGGCTGCTTGTGAGAGCAGACTTAAGTATACTAGGACACCCGAATGTTTAGAAACAAAAGGATAAGATTGGTTTTCTCAACCTTCAAAGACATCATATTATCCTATAAAGATCAGTGGATTTGGAGTCAAAAGGCATAGGTTCTGACTTTCATTAAAGTGTCCAGCCATTTTGCTTGTCTGAATCTCAGTTGACTCATCTGTGAAATGGGGTTAGAGCCTCTTTTTATTGTCTTCCTCACTGAATTGCTGTGAGGAAAGCATTGTAGAAACAGTTAAACACTAGAGAAATGTGAGCTGCTATATTATTATTTATATATGTATTATTTATTATCATCATCACTAGTACAGAGACAGCCTGGATTGACATCCAGGCCATTAATGATTATTAAACTTGGTACAAAATCTTCCGTGAGAAATAGGGTAGGATTTCCCAGGGTCTAAGTGATCCCTACATAATAGAATAGGTAACTTTATAGAGTGGAAGGCCTGTAAGAAAATCAGCAGGGGATCAGGATACAATTATTATCCCTAAGAGTGTCCAAAAATGTGTGGGTTCTGTCCATCCAGAAATCATGTGAATGCCCTCTGGGCTGTGTCTTCTGTATCCTCTCTGCGTAATGGGAATTTAGCTCTTTTGTGACTGTTTTGGTCCTCTCTACCCACCTTGGCATACTCAGTCATTTTTGATTACCTATGTATGGATTTCTTTGGCACATTTTTAATCCTGAAATAGCTATTTCCTGCAACCTAGAATGTTTCTTTCCTGTCTCCACCTTAGGGCAAGTAAACTAATTTAAATATTACCCTAAGCAAATACTGAGGCTGGTAAATCTGCTGTGGCAAACACATTTTTTTTGTTTTGTTTTTAATTGCTCAGTGCATTCCAGAGCCTTGAATAAATCCCTATTCTTTTATACTAGAATAGATCTTAGATATTCAATTAATGATTTAGTTAATCAACAAAGCATTTGGTAAGTGCATAGATGTTCCAGACAGTGGGAAATACAGGATAAAGGGAGTGTCTTCCTCAGAAACAGGAAGACCTATGACATATACTGGCTGCCTGAGCCTGGGCCAAAATCACTTAAACTTTCAGTGCTCTACACAACTCTCTGAGACTATTAGTTGCAGTAAAGATATGCCAATCTGCACTGGTAATGCTAGCTCACCTGAGAGTTCCCTATGCCAGTTAAATCACTCATTTAGTCCCTATCCTTATGTACCAGGCACTATGTAAGGTGCAGGGGCCGCATGATGTTTACAGTTTATTAGGGGAAAGAACATACAAAGACAGGTTCGTTCAGGGGCATACTGGAGCTGGGTGGTTCTGGAAAAACCACCTTAAATTTTCCATGTATTTCCATTTTGGAAATCAGCAAACTCTACAAATTAGTGCTTGACATATCATTTTGTTATCTATTAAAAATTATAGAAAAGGTGTTAATGATGAAGATTAAATTTGAGTCATTCATGTGCATATTTGTTTTGGAGGGGAGAGCCAATTGTTAAACATATCAGCCTCCTACTGGGCATATTCAAAATAAATAAAAGGTTCTTTTCGGAGGGAGGACATTGCATCTGGGAACACAAAAGACTTCACATAAAAGGTCATGCTTGAACCAAGGTTCAAATGAAGTAAGGTAGGGCTGTCCAAACTTTGGTTATCTTAAAACTGCATTAAAATAAAATAATTATTCGAAGGCCGCACCCAGAATAAAAAATACGGTACACTAGTAGAAAGTGGCGGAACGGGTGTGATCAATATGACACGACCCTGAAAGCAAACACAAAACAACAAAGTGACAACACAACAGTATAAAGGTAGGTGCATAGTGACTAGTCTGTACCATACAGATGGAACGCATCCCACAACTAGATTGAAAATTCCATGTGATATGTTCTGTCTGTAATACTGATTAAAAACACCAAAGAAAATTAACATCAATGAGATTATTTATTAATGATGGAATTAAAAAAAAATCTAACACACATTCCATGCAAATTATTATTTTATTTTTTCGCTCGTGAAAATTAAAACCCACAGGGAGGCCGCATAAAATCGCACTGTGGGCAGCATGCAGCCCACAGGCAGTATTTGGGACAGACCTGAATTAAGGCATTCTATAAGGCACAGATGAAGAGAGAGAGCATTACAGGGATGGAGAACAGGTAGTGTAAACACAGCCTTGAAATATGGAATTGGAGTTTTAAGTGTGAGGAATGAAAGAGCTTAGGTAACTTATTCTGGAGCATAGAATGCCTAAAGGAGAGTAATGTATAATGAAGGGCTTTAAAAACTAAAGAGAGGAGTTTATTATTTCATTCCAGTGGCACTGGGGGAGAGGGGGAGGGTCACTGGAGTATATTGAGCTCTACAGGCAACACGGTCATATTTGTGCTCAAGGAAGATCAGTGTTGCAGCTACGTGGAGGATACATCAGGGTGGGGAGAACCTTAAGGCAGGGAAGACCGATTCTCACTGGCCAGACTATGGTAATAATTCAAGGGAGAGCTGGTGAAGACCTTAAATAGGGTGATTTAGTGAGAAGGGAGTGAATTAGATAGATGCTGTAGAGGTACAGCTAAGTCCTGATAGGTGTGAATAATGAATCTCATAAAGAAATGACAAGATCGAGCTGTTGGCTGGATACGTGAGGTGAGGAAGATTTAGGAGTCGAGGGTAGTGCCAAAATCGCAGACCTGTGAGACTGGAAGGATAGTGAAGCCCTGAATAGAAATAAAAAAAATCAGAAAAGGGGAGATAATGAGTTCTGTTTTGGACATGTTGAATTTGAAATACCTATGAGACATTCAGTTTTAAATATCCAATAGGCATTTGATGATGTGGGACTTGGAGCTCAGAAAAGAGTCTGGGACTACAGATGGAAATCTATGAGATAGCTACATAGAGATGATAATTAAATCCATGATACCTGATGAGGTTACCACGGAAAGAGAAGAGAAAAGGGTCCTGGGATACAGACTTCAGGTTCCCCCACTGTCAGGAAGAGGGATATGGATGAAGAGCCAGCAAAACAGATTGGTAAGGAGTCATCAGACAATCAGGAAGGGAACCAGGAGGGAACAATGTTTAGAAACCCCACTCAGAGAAGGTGCTTGGTAGTCAAATGTTACAAAGTTACAGAATGATGAGGACTTAGAAGGAACCCTGAGAATTGTCAATGAAAAAGTCATTAGTAACTCTGGAGAAAACACTTTCATTAAGTGACAAGGCCAGAAGCCATATTCAAAGAACCTTAGGGATCATCTTGTCTAAAACCATTTTATGGATGAAGGAGAGTGCCAAAAAGGGTAAGGGACTTGGCCAATGTCACAGAGTGAAGTAATAACAGTGTGGGGAACAGCAATTCCTTTTGCCACTAACCCAGATTGCCCCCCACTATTGCATCTGCTCCATTGGCCCCCTTTATTGTATGTAGCTAAAAGTTGAAAATGAATCATGATGCTGAAATTGCCTTTCAGTGACCACTGTGTAGTGGAAAGCGGAGTGAACTATGAGTTAGAAGGTCTGAGTTCTGGTTCTCACTGTTAAAATTTTGGTTTGTAACTATGGCAATTCAGACTTTTCTCTAGTTATCATGATCTTTAAGATGAAAAGATTGCATTAGATGATTTCTAAGGACTCCTGTGCTTGTATGATTTTACTTCAATTAATCAAGCAATACACATTTATGAAGTTCCTACCATATGCCAGGCACTGTGCAGATAGAAAAAGAGACAAAAAAGGTCTCTGCCTCCAGGGAGTTCATCATCTAATGAAAGAGATAACATGCAAACAAATACATACACAAAAGCCATGTACAAGGTAAATAAGAAATAATTAATGGAGGCAAGGCACTAGAATTAAGAGGATTTGGGAAAGGCTTCCTATGAAAGGTGGAATTTTAGTTGGGATTTGAAGGAAGCCAATGGGCAGAATTGCGGAAGAACATCCAGAATATGGGAGACAGCCAGAGAAAATGACGAGAGCCAAGGAGTACCTTATTAGTGGAATAATCAGGAGGCTAGGGTCACTGTATGTGGTGGGCATAAGATATTAGAAGAATGGGAAAGTAGGAAGAGGCTAAGTTGTGAAGGGGCTTTGAATGTCAAACACAAGATTCTGTGTTTGATCCTGGACGCAATAAGGAGCCCCTAATTTATTGAGTGTGTGTGAGGGGGCAGGACAACATGATGGGACCTGTACTTTAGGAGAGTCACTTTGGTGCCCTCATGGAAGATGGATTGGAGTGGGAAAGGCTTGAGTCAGGCAGATCCACTAGCAGGTTATTGAGACAGTATGGCAGAAGGTGATGATAGCATGCACCAGAGTAGTGGCCATGTCAGAAGAGAGTAGGAGACATAGTCAAGAGATGTGCAAAGGTAAAATCCTAAACATTTTCTTATACCTCCGCCTGAAGTTTTTATTATTCATACCCAAAAAGGATGCCAAAAAAGCAAAAAGCTCATGTGAAACACCTATAGGCTTCGACAGAGATTGATGGACACGTTTTGGCACGATCCCTGCTACACCGTCTGAGGTGTGACCTTGGCTCCTTCCGATGCCGCTTTACAACACCCATGTTGGTGCAGGAGAAGTCACTGGAGCCTTTGGGAGTTCAGTTTTCTCATGTATAAAATGAGGAGGTTGGACTCAAACATCTCTTTCAATTTAAAAGCCAATGAATTTAAATGGCCCATCTTCTAATATACTAGTCCCTTTAAATGTCAAGGCTCAACATCTTAAAAACATTTCATTATGTTCTTATACTGACAACTGATTAAGCAGCTTAAATTTTTCCCCAATTTATAAGATATTAGAAAAGTTCCTGCCCATAAATGTTCTAATAGGTGCTATTATAACTGTGAGAGGATTACATTATTGTTGTAACCAGTGGGCCAGTTAGGAGAAGATGGATGATCAGAGATATTTAATGTTGCTAAATTGCTTTCAAAGGAATCATACCCTGCAGGCAATAAATGCCAACATAATTATTAATGATATAATTGAGGTTTTGACCTCTTAAACACAATGAAAGTCCAATAAGATATATGACATTTATGTCTTTGAGAAGTAGCGTGTTTAAGTTTGGTTTAGACATGGGGAAAAGACAAAAGAGTCCAGATATCAAATGCTTTCATTCTTTATTTCTTATAAACCTAAGCATGCCATATGATTCAAATTCTTTGATTACTCTTTCAAATTCTGGTAGAGAAGCTAACGAAAATATGAACTGAGCACTGTTTTGAATTGTTCCACTTAGGTTTACAACTTACAATTTGTAATAGAGTTCAGGACTCGGAGCCAGAAGACCTGGATTTGTATTCTTCCTCTGTTGCTTGAAAATTTTATGAACACATACAAGCCACTGAGCCTCAGTTTTGTCATCTGTAAGATAAGGATATGACTACATATCACATCTTCTTCATTGGATTGTTGTGAGTCTCAAAATAATGTGTGCTTTGCAAACTTTAAAGTCCTCTATAAATGCCACTTTATTATTGTCACAAATGTTTAGCAAAGCTTGTGACTATATTTTAAACCTAACTTCAGTTGGTGTGTGTGTGTGTGTGTGTGTGTGTGTGTGTGTATGTGTGTGTGTGTATACACACATATACATTCACATACATACATATATGTGAATACATATACATAACACATACACACATGCATATATGTATACAATTTGTGGGGAGGGAGTAGGAGGGTAGGAAGGAAAGTGTGGTATTCTTTAAAATTCTAAATGCAGACTACTGTTGATTTATACCTATGGCTTATTATACTTCAGAATTGATTTAACACCTAAGAGAGATCAGAATCAGCCTTTTACTCTTGTAAAGAGACATTATGTGATAAATTAAACACAAATCTATACATTTCTGTTGTACCCCTGCCCTAGCAGCTAATCTAGGGAATGCAATTCATATTCATTATGCATGTAAATCTCACATTGACATCAGTTTGACTCAAATGAGAACTTCAAGATTATGTCTTCCAGCATTGATTCTATCATAATTAATTCTGATTTTTAATCTTATCAGTCTAATTCTTATTTGTATTTTCATCTTCCTCTGCATTTGCCTGGTTTTCTTATGGACTGAAGCAAGCTTTTAAAAGCTGAGGTTTCCTTCCTTGGAGTCTAGATGGTAATAAATAATGATAAATATCCTAGGCATTATTTTATAGGCTTTCTGGCCTGTGGTCACAGAAACAGAGATTTGCACACAGAGTTTGTTAAACACATTATAAAAGTAGGTACCATTAATTTCTCCTATTTAATTAGTTGGGAGCTTTTTATGAGGAAAATGATGAAGGACCTTTTTCCCAATAGGTATTTCACACAAACTTCCGGTTTAGATGTATGTTTGGCATTTTATTGTGATTCTTTAAAACCATGCAGAAGTAGTCATTAGACCCCTGCCATGTGCTGTGAAATTGAGTAGGAATGCTTTAATAACCAGGGGATCAAGCAGGGGAAGAGAATAAGCAACTTTGTTAAAGGGGAATACCTACGAAAGTTCCCTTGAGGGTTACACAGTCAGGAAGTTCTAAGTATTTCTATATGTATTGACTTGCAGAATACTTTCTGAGCTCACTGATCTTAAACAACTTTTTACCCCTCCAAAATCCTCATGTGTGAAAGATTCATCCTTCCACTGGGTATTTAGATGCTAAGTAAGTATTACACACACACACACACACACACACACACACACACACAGAGCAAGGTAATGGAATCCTTACATGTATGGGGCAGTGCTTGGTCTGGAACTGGGTCTGAACTTGAGTTCAAATTCTCTGTCTGACAGAGAGTCCCTGGGTAACCTTGAGCAAATGATGTACTTTCTCTGGGACTCATTTTCCTCCACTCCAAAATGAAAAATTTGGACTAGATGGCCTTTGAACTATCTTCTAGCCCTAAATTTATGATTCTTTGGTTTCAAGTACAGAATTTCCAGAAGGGTCTTCAAAATTCAATCATATTGAATTGGTTGTCATTATCTTTCCTGTCATATTGTGTTTTGTCACCATGACACCATGACTAGGTAACACCTTCCGTGTTTTCAGCACCTAACTTCTCCACATGAAAAGGACCTTAAAAGATCGGTAGGGGAAGGGGAGAAGGGAATAAATATTTACATAACACCTAATACCTGTGAGGCACTGTGCTAAGCACTCTACAAATATCATCTCAAATTTCAGTACATTAAAGTTATGTTACAGGTTGTTGTATTTTTGAATGCTCTCTTTTGTTTCTTTCAGCTCAGTGCAATCAATGATGATATTAGTTTATCCATCAACAAGATTTTATTGAGCCCTTAATACATTCCCTGAAATGTGTGGGGTGTAGCAAAGGAGCAATAGACAGAGCCCTTGACCTTCAAGCACTTACAATTTCTATGTATTCCTTTCCTTTTATCTATTTTTCAGTCTTAAGATTCATTTTATAATTATTTTCACCAGAAGACCATTTCCTTTGTGTGAGTACACCTTCATAGTTATTCTCACAGCAGGCACTCCAGAAATCAATAAGCATTTGGAGTTGAGATACTTAAATGCTTATGTTTAAAATTCCACATGAGAATGTTTCTGGTACATGGAAGGGCTATGGAAGTTTCCCAGCTCCACCAGCAACACCTGATCTTTAGGTCTAAACTCAGGTATACATTAAGCGAAATGTGTTACATTTCTAACAACTAACTTTGCACTTGTCATTCTTAATAATGCTTTATTTATTTGCCACTTCACAGTCATAGCACTTTTCACATACCTTAAGTAATTTGCACCTTACAATAATGGTACATAGTAGATGATACAAATAGCATTCTCTCTGTTCTCATTTTTGCATTTATCCTGATTGGTTGCTTTGTTTTTGATCTGCTATGCTCATTCTAGCCTTTCTTTTAGAGTCTTTGCTTTTGTAGCAAAGGTGATTGGGTTCTCCTGGTGACCGCTGATGTTTTTATTCGCTTTTATATTTCCATCGTTTTGCACTGTGAAGATTTTACTTATAAGGAAACTGAGCCTCCAAATTTAAGATCACAAACTACTCTTGAACGTGGGTCTTGTGACTTCAAATCCAGTGTCCTTTTTATTATATCATTCTGCCTGCCACAAAGGATAAGCAATAATTATCCATTCTGCTGCCAGAAAACATCAGTACTTTAATGGTAACCCAAAAATTCTGCATTTTCCTATCACACACCCATGGAGTCCAATATGTAATCATCCACGAAGATCTTATGAGAGCTTGACTTTCTCCTTCTCTGGTTTGGGGTTGCTCAATCCATGTTAGCTTAAATAATATCTCAAACCTACTCTAACCTAAATAACATCTATAGCTCATAAAAACTCCTACATAGTTTTTAAGTACATTTTGAATATCCAGATTCTTTTTGTTTCTCTATTTCTCACCCACAGTTATATCATCCATTTAGAAGTCTTATGCATGATATTATCTCTAACTATGCATTCTAAAATTTTAGAAGTCAAAAATTAAGTGATTATCTCCCAACTTAGTCATCTATTCCTCCCTCCTTCACTCACTCTCTATACTTCCCTACCTCCCTCCCTCCTTCCCTCCTTCCTTCCCTCCTTCCTTCCTTCCTTCCTACCTTCCTTTGTTCCTTCCTTCCTTCCTTCCTTCTTCTTTCTTTCTTTGTAGAAGTTTTGTTGTTCAGTCATCTCAGTGATGTCCAACTCTTTGTGACCCCTTTTGGGTTTTTCTTGTCAAAGATATTGGAATGGACTGCCATTTCCTTCACCAACTCATTTTACAGATAAGGAAACTGAGACAAACAGGGTTAAGTGAATTGCCTGAGATCACACAGCTCCTAAGTGTCTAAGGAGAGATTTGAACTAAGGTCTTTCTGACTCCTGGCCTGGTGTTTTATCCATTGCATCACCTTACTGTCTTTTTTTCCAGAAATAGTCAGTGTTTATTTGGAGGGGAGATTGATAATTGATGGTCTTGTTGGTTCTAGAGCTTTTGTATGCTTTTCTGCCTAACTCTGTCTATAAATATATTATCTAATAAACTAGAACACATCTATGTGAGGGTGGTGAGGATATGGATAGAACTCGAGACAAGGTAATATGTGGTTCAGCTGAATGAACTGAGATATTTGGAAGACAGGAGACAACAGGAGAGGAAAGATTAGATTTATTCTGTTGAACCCCAGGTTGAGAATTAGGAATGGTTGGTGGAAATTTCAGCTCCATGAGTAAATTCCAATTCAAAAACTTCCCAACAACTGGAGTAGTCTCGATGTGGAGATTCTGCTTTGGAGGTAATGGGAACATCTGGGAAGGCCTTCACCTAACAATGATTACTTAAGATATTGTAAAGAGGATACTGTAAAGAGGATAAAGTAGGTGCTTTCCAACTCTAAGATTGCATGATTATAATGGTTTTTTTTTATATCTCCTTCTTCACCCGTCTATGCCAAACACTTTTTTCAAGACCCAGGTCAAAATTTAGCTATTAAAGAATCATATTTAGATTACCAAATATATTCATTTACCAATAAATGTCTTAGAACATACATATTCACTACACACGAACACACACATGTATTTAAGTGGAACTTTGTTCAAATGCCTCTAAAGTCAAAGATAAGACCTATTGTCAATTTCATCTGCGTTTTTCTTTGTGCTTTATTTCCTAAGGAAAATAATTTCAGAGAATCTTAATGTTGGAAGGAATCTGGGAGATCTTCTTTGGGACTGTATAATAATGAGCCATCTTGTATTGAGGGGACTCTTGAATTTTACTTTTTCTTGTTTTTGTCACATTACTGTCAGGTAGAAACAGCAGGTGTCAAAGAGTTTTTGATTTGCTAGACATTAAATTCTGCCTCTAGTAGTTACCTAGAATATCCCTTCAGTATAAGCCATGTGAATATGAGAGAGAAAAAGCCAGAATAGTTTGTGTAGGGAGAGACACAATCTAGGTAGATAAACAAGTTACAAGAAGTGGAATTTGCTTTGGAAGCAAATGGCTCATGCTCTGTTATTACAATTTCAGCCAGCCACTGGCCTCTGTGAACATGCTTATCTCAGAAATATTGTTTTCCTTCAGCACTTATTATTTCTTCCCTACAGTATTTTCATTTTAGCCTTTCTCCTATCCATGCCCCCCTCCCCATCCATGTTCAGTCTAGCATTTGCTCTTATATTCTCCTCTTTTCTTTTATCAGCTAATCTAGTTCCATACTTTTTCACTTTGCTGGCATTTTCTTCTCTTCTATAGAACTGACTACACTGTTTTCTTGCTTTTATGTTATTGTTTGTTTGTTTGGTGTTACTTATCTAATCATACATCATGAATTTCCTTCACCACTTCTTTCACTGTGAATATTCTTGTTTTCTTCCTTGTTAATTTTTTTTACATGTTATTCATTTCATTGCAATTCCCCTAAACCTCATCTCCTTTTCTTATCTCTCTTTTTTAATGTGGATCTTTTTATTTCACCTCATAATCCAATTCCCTGAAAATAAGGTAGGACCCTTGCATGTGGACTTATTGCCCATAGTATTACATACACTCACTGACAAGGTGACCATATGATGTTTGAAAGTTTTCTAGTTTATTGAAATTAGCCAGTGTCAGTGAACAATAGGGAATTCTATGAAGAATGATCCTGGATTGTTAGCAAAAGCAACAGCATGTGGAATGAGACCTAATGTGGGATTGCTTAGTCAGGGATGGGGAACCTGCAGCTCTGAGCCCATGTGTGCCCCTTTAGGTCTAAAGGGTGACCCTTTGACTGAATCCAAACTTCACAGAACAAATCTCCTTAATAAAAGGATTTGTTCCGTAAAACATGAACTCAGTCAAAAGGGAACACCCAAGGACCTAGAAAGTCACATGTGGCCTTGAGACTGCAGGTTTCCCACCCCTGGACCTTAGTTATTCCTGTAAACCTTTCCCAATCTGCAAGGATGGTAAATATTCAAGGTCTGGTTAGTGAAATTCTTAGCACTACATAGGAAAAGTACTTGCAATATTGGCTACAGCAGACCATGGTACAAATAGCTTTTATTTAGCTATTGACTTTTTTTCTATACTGTTCATTTAAAACATAAGCATATTTTATGCTGATTAGATGACTAGGTTTTTCCAGAAGAGATCACAAGGATTCATGCCCCGTAGGAGATATGATTTAGGATACTACAAGGGCATGGAGTGAATAAAAATTCTTCTAAATTTACTCAGAACTGTCTGTCGATGTCTTACTCAGCTATTGGCAAGTATTTAATCAACGTTTATTGGTATTCCTTTCTGAAACTTAAATGGTACATAAAATTTTATGACATGTAGAGTATTTTAGATGACTGCTTCATTATTTTCTGGAGATAGTATGAACATACACAAATGGAAGGATGGAATGAATCCTGGATATTGTCTTGAAATTACACATTATTTTCTGAAGCAAGGTAATTTGAATTTCCTATAATTACCAAATGCAATGCTGTTTTTAAAGCTGTGTCACAGCTATTGGGATTTTCTTTTCTTTTTGGGGGGGTGGTGTGGGGAGAGCAGGATTCTTCTGATCTTTTCAGAAAAGTAGATGTTAAGGGTTTTCCTTTTTTTTTCATTTCTAGATCATTTTTTAAATTAATTTATTTATTTTTAGTTTACCACACATGGTTCTACATAGTTTTGAGTTCCAGATTTTCTCCCCTCCCTCCCCCCTCCCTCCCCAAGACGGCATGGAAGCTCATATAACTGTCCTGTATAACTTCGCATTGAATTAATTTATGCACTAGTTAAGTTGTGGAGAAGAATTTTGACCAATGGAATGAATCATGAGAAAGAAGAAACAGAACCAAAAAAAAAAAAAACCCAAAAACAAAAACAAAAGAGAAGCAGAAAAGGCGAGCATGTAGTGCACCTCGTTCTGTATTCAAACTTCGCAGTTCTTTCTCTGGATGAAGATAGCATTCTCCATCGTGAGTCCCCTGGAGTTGTCCTTGCCCCTTAGGTTGCTGAGAAGAGCGCAGTATGGCAGGGTTGGTCCTCATGGAATCCATATATCTGTGGCTGTGCACAACGTTCTCCTGGGTCTGCTCCGCTCACTCAGCATTATGTCGTGTAGGTTTTTCCAGGTTGTTACGAAGTCTGCCTCATCCCCATTTCTTATGGCACAGTAGTATTCCATCACCTTCATATACCACAGCTTGTTCAGCCATTCCCCAATTGATGGGCATCCCTTTGATTTCCAATTCTTGGCTACCACAAAAAGAGCTGCTATAAATAGCCTTGTACATATGGGTCCTTTTCCCGCTTGTGTGATTTCTTTGGGATACAACCCTAGAAGTGTTATTGCTGGGTCAAAGGGTATGAACATATCTATAGCCCTTTGGGCATAGTTCCAAAATGCTCTCCAAAATGGCTGGATCAGCTCACAACTCCACCAGCAATGCAACAATGTTCCAATTTCCCCACATCCTTTCCAGCATTTATCATTTTCCTGTTTTGTTATTTTAGCCAATCTGACAGGAGAGATGTGGTATCTAAGAGTTGTTTTGATTCGCATTTCTCTAATCAGTAGTGATTCAGAGCATTTTTTCATATGCCTATGGATAGCTTTAATTTCTTCCTCTGAAAACTGCCTGTTCATATCCTTTGACCATTTCTCAATTGGGGAATGGCTTGTATTCCTATATATTTGGCTCAGTTCCCTGTATATTTTAGAAATGAGGCCTTTATCAGAGATACTAGTTGCAAAGATTTTCTCCCAATTTTCTGCTTCCCTCCTAATTCTTTTTGCATTGGCTTTTTTTGTACAAAAACATTTCAATTTGACATAATCAAAATTATCCATTTTGCATTTTGTAATGCTCTCTATCTCTTCTTGGGTCATGAATTCTTTACTTTTCCATAAATCTGATAAGTAAACTATTCCTTGCTTTCCCAAATTACTTATGGTATCAGCTTTTACTCCTAAATCATGAACCCATTTTGACTTTATTTTGGTATATGGTGTAAGATATTGGTCTATGCCCAGTTTTTGCCCTACCATTTTCCAATTTTCCCAACAGTTTTTGTGAAATAGTGAATTATTAGCCCAGAAGGTGGCCTCTTTGGGTTTATCAAAGAGTAGATTGCTAAACTTGTTGATTCCTCCTACTTGTATACCTATCCTATTCCACTGATCCACACCCCTGTTTCTTAACCAATACCAGGCAGTTTTGATGACTGCTGCTCTGTAGTACAGTTTAATATCTGGTGTGGCTAAGCCACCTTCTCTAGCATGTCTTTTCATTAATACCCTAGATACTCTAGACCTCTTGTTTATCCAAATGAATTTTGTTATTATTTTGTCCAGCTCAGTAAAATAATTTTTTGGTAGTTCGATTGGTATGGCACTGAATAGATAGATTAATTTAGGTAAAATTGTCATTTTTATTATATTAGCTCGGCCTAATCATGAGCAACTGATATTTTTACATTTATTTAGATCTGATTTTATTAGCGTGAAAAGTGTTTCATAGTTATGTTCATATAGGCCCTGGGTTTGTCTTGGCAAATAGACTCCCAAATATTTTATAGTGCCTTCAGTAACTTTGAATGGAATTTCTCTTTCTATCTCTTGCTGTTGGGCTTTGTCAGTAATGTATAGGAATGCTGAGGATTTATGTGGGTTTATTTTATATCCTGCAACTTTGCTAAAGTTGTTTATTATTTCAAGTAGTTTTTTACTTGATTCTCTAGGATTCTCTAGATAAATCATCATATCATCTGCAAAAAGTGATAATTTAGTTTCTTCTTTTCCTATTCTAATTCCTTCAATTTCCTTTTCTTCTCATTGCTACAGCTAATGTTTCTAGTACCAAATTGAATAATAGGGGTGATAATGGACATCCTTGTTTCATCCCTGATCTTATTGGGAATGCATCTAGCTTATCCCCATTACAAATAATGCTTGTCGATGGTTTTAGGTAGATGCTATTTTTAATTTTGAGGAAGGTTCCACTTATTCCTATGCTTTCTAGTGTTTTTAATAGGAATGAGTGTTGTACTTTGTCAAAGACTTTTTCTGCGTCTATTGAGATGATCATATGGTTTCTGCTAGTTTTGTTGTTGATATGGTCAATTATGCTAATAGTTTTCCTAATATTGAACCATCCTTGCATTCCTGGAATAAATCCTACCTGGTCATGGTGTATTATTCTCGTAATGAGTTGCTGCAATCTTTTTGCTAATATTTTATTTAAAATTTTTGCATCAATATTCATTAGAGAAATTGGTCTATAATTTTCTTTCTCTGTTTTAACTCTACCTGGTTTGGGTATTAGTACCATATTTGTGTCATAAAAAGAATTTGGTAGGACTCCTTCCTCACCTATTTTCCCAAATAGTCTACAAAGTATTGGAATTAGTTGTTCTTTAAATGTTTGATAGAATTCACATGTAAAACCATCTGGCCCTGGAGATTTTTTCCTAGGGAGTTCATTGATGGCATGCTCAATTTCTTTTTCTGATATGGGGCTATTAAGAAATTTCACTTCCTTCTCTGTTAGCC
The DNA here is from genome assembly GCF_011100635.1 of Trichosurus vulpecula. Classification (NCBI taxonomy): domain Eukaryota; kingdom Metazoa; phylum Chordata; class Mammalia; order Diprotodontia; family Phalangeridae; genus Trichosurus; species Trichosurus vulpecula. The sequence continues at coordinate 288,448,190 of NC_050574.1, read as the reverse complement.
TTGGCAGTTTATGTTTTTGTAGATATTCATCCATATCTCTAAGGTTGTCAAATTTATGGGCATACAGTTGGGCTAAATAATTCCTAATTATTGTTTTGATTTCCTCTTCATTAGAGGTGACCTCACCCTTTTCATTTTTTATACTGGTAATTTGATTTTCTTCTTTCTTTTTTTAATCAAATTGGCCAAAGGTTTATCAATTTTATTGTTTTTTTCATAAAACCAGCTCTTTGTTTTATTTATTAATTCAATAGTTTTCTTGGTTTCAATTTTTTTCATCTCTCCTTTGATTTTCATTATTTCTAATTTGGTATTTAATTGGGGGTTTTCAATTTGCTCTTTTTCTAGCTTTTTCAGCTGTATGCCCAGATCATTGATCTCCTCTTTCCCTATTTTATTCATGTAGGCATTTAGGGATATAAAACTTCCCCTAAGAACCGCTTTTGCTGCATCCCATAAGTTTTGGTATGTTGTTTCATTATTGTCATTCTCTTGAATGAAATTATTAATTGTTTCTCTGATTTGTTCTTTGGCCCACTCATTCTTTAGAATTAAATTATTTAGTTTCCAATTAGTTTTTAGCTTATTTTTCCATGGTACTTTATTAAAAATGATTCTTATTGCATCATGATCTGAAAAGGATGCATTGACTACTTCTGCTTTTCTGCACTGGATTGTGAGGTTTTTATGCCCTAGTACATGGTCAATTTTTGAGTATGTGCCATGTACTTTTGAGAAGAAAGTATATTCCCTTTTATCCCCATTCAGTTTTCTCCAGAGGTCTATCATATGTGCCTTTTCTAAAATTCTGTTTACCTCCTTAACTTTTTTCTTATTTATTTTGAGGTTAGATTTATCAAGTTCAGAAAGGGGGAGGTTGAGGTCTCCCAATATTATAGTTTTGCTGTCTAATTCTTCCTGTAACTCCCTTAACCTCTCCTCTGAGAATTTGTATGCCTTACCACTTGGTGCATATATGTTAAGCAATGATATTGCTTCATTGTTTATGGTTCCTTTTAGCAGGATATAATGTCCTTCCTTATCTCTTTTAATTGAATCTATCTTTACTTTTGCTTTGTCTGAGATTAGGATTGCTACACCTGCTTTTTTTACTTTAGCTGAGGCACAATATATTTTACTTCAGCCTTTTACCTTTACCCTATGCGTATCCCCCTGTTTCAAATGCGTTTCTTGTAAACAGCATATTGTAGGATTATGGTTTTTAATCCATTCTGCTATCTGCTTCTGTTTTGTGAGAATGTTCATCCCCTGCACGTTCAGGGTTATGATTTCTATCTGTGTCTTTTTCTCCATCCCAATTCTCCCTGTTTATGCTTTTATTTCTCCCTTTCCCCTTCTCCTCCTCAACAAAGTTTTGCTTTTGACTGCCGCTTTCCTCAGTTACCCCTCCCTCTTTATTCCCCTCCCTTATCTTACCGTTACCCACTTGCTACTTCTCCTCCCCCTTCTGACCACCCCCCTCCCTTTTTCCCCCCTTACCCTCCCACTTCCCGTAGGACAAGTTAGATTTCTAAACTTATCAGAGTATGTTATTCCCTTCTTGAACTAGATCAGATGACAGTAAAGCTCAAATACTGCTCTTCTCCCTCCCTCCTTTCCCTCTACTATAATATGTTTTTGTGCCACTTCATTTGGTGTAATTTACCCTTTTCTACTACCTCCTCACCGCTTCCCTCATAGCCCTCCCTTTATTTCTCTTACTTATATTTTATATCTTTAATTTATACAGGCATTCACAACCTATGTATATCCCTTTCAATTGTCATAATAGCTGTACCGTTCACAAGAATGACTTATATATGTGTGTGTGTATGTATATATATATATATATATATATATATATATATATATATATATATATATATAAAAATACATCAGATGATATAATCCCACATAAAGATGTAAACAACCTACCCTTATTGGTTAATAAGGTTTGTGGGGTTTTTCCCCCTGGTTACCTTTTTATGTCTCTCTTGAGTTTTGTATTTGGAAATCAAATTTTCCATTGACTTCTGGCCTTTTCATCAGGAAGGTCTGGAATTCCCTTATTTCATTGAATGTCCATCGCCTTGCCTGGAAAATTATGCTTAGTTTTGCTGGGATGTTGATTCTTGGTTGTAGTCTCAGCTCTTTTGCCCTTCAGAATATCATATTCCAATTTCTCCTGTCTTTTAATGTGGAAGCTGAGAGATCCTGCGTGATCCTGACTGTTGTTCCACGATATTTGAATTGCTTCTTTTTCGCTGCTTGCAGTATTTTCTCCTTGAGTTTATAGCTCTGAAATTTGGCTATAATATTTCTTGGTGTTTTCAGTTTGGGATCTCTTTCAGGGGGTGATCGGTGAATTCTTTCAATGACTATTTTGCCCTCTGGTTCTAGGACCTCTGGGCAGTTGTCTTTGATAATTTCTTCGAAGATACTGTCAAGGCTCCTTTTTTCATCGTGGATTTCCGGTAGACCAATAACTCTCAAATTGTCTCTCCTGGATCTATTTTCCAGGTCAGTTGTTTTGCCAATCAGATATTTCACATTTTTTTCTATTTTTTCATTCTTTACGTTTTGTTTTATTACTTCTTGGTGCCTCATAGATTCATTAGCTTCCACTTGCTCAAGTCTAATTTTTAATGAGTTAGTGTTTACATTTTGCTTTTGAGTCTCCTTTTCCAATTGGTTGATTTTGCCTCTTAGGGTGTGATTTTCTCTCTCTAGATTCTGAATCTCTGTAGCCATTTCACCAATCTTTTTTTCCATATTTTCTTTTAGCTCCCTAATTTGTTTTTTAAAATCCTCCTTTAGCTCTTCCAGCAGTGCTTTTTGGGCTGGAGACCAGATCATATTACCTTTTGAGGTATCTGATGTATCTACCGTATCATTACTTTCTTCTTCCATATTTGTGTTTTGATCCTGCCTGTCTCCATAAAAAGAATCTATTGTCCTCGGTTTTTTTGTGTTCTTCTTCATGTTGGTTTGCCTTTTGCTGGCTTTACAACGAATTTCCATCTGTGGGCCTCAGGGCTTTCTGTCCCAGCTTTCTTATTCTGGGGGTTGTGAGTCTGGAATTATAACCTTCAGTTTCCTGAGGTGTGGGGGAGGGGTCTGGCTCCCTGACATCTCACTCCCTGTGGGTGCTCTCCAGCACTTGCTTTTCAGCAATGGTCTCAGCTGTTTGTTGTTTGAGCTGATGTCTGGCACTTCCCCTGTGGGAGCAAGGTTACGTCTGGGCTCCTGGCGTTGACCCCTGCCAACTCTGCCCCTATGGGACTAATGAACTTCTGCTATTTGATCACTGAAGCCTCACTGCTTTCTGCTCAGTTCCAGCATTCTTTTTTCTTCCCCCGAGGGATTCTTTGGGTGGGGAGGGGAGGGATTAGAGCTGTTTACCTGGACATTAAGAACTCCCGGAAGTTCAAGAAGCTGCGTTTAATACGTTTGGGCTGTAAACTTCTGGAGACGATGTGTCATGGGTGGCGTTGCACTGCCTCTCGTCGCTTCCACAGACTGCTGTCCTGTGTTGGGAGTCCTGGGGATCTCCGCCAGTTTCGGGCCCCCAGCTTTCTCCCAGCCCATCTCCCACGTGGATTTCCTGGCCAGCTGCTTCCGCCTTGGTCTGGAGCGGCTCCGCACCGAGCACTCTCCGAGCCTACAGGTTCGTGCCTCCGGCCTTTCAGACTCTCCCGGCTCGGAAATTTGCCCCACACAGACCGCTCGTGGTTTCTGACTCTCTCAAATCTGCTCAAATTCACTTTTTTATGGGAATCTGATAGACCTTGTGAGAGAGCTCCGGTAAGGCGCTGCCTTCATGTGGCCATCTTGGCTCCGCCCCCGTTAAGGGTTTTCTTATTTAATATAGAGATAAAATACTAGAATTAAAATATAGATCATCAAAAGCAGGGATACAAAATTATAAAGAAAATGGCCCCACAATAATCTAATGTGCTATAAATAGTACAAATAAAAATATCTTAAATGTTTTTTATAGAAAGCTCATAGTTCTGATATTTGTACAGATTTGAAAGCCAGATGTTAAAGTCAAATGATTGCTTCAAGCCTTAGAAAAGATTGTCTCCTATGAAATTATTTATTACTGTTGTTAAATGGTGTTATCCAACTATACAAGAGAAATTTGAAAAAAAAACAATTGTTGGCAAACATAATTTATTGAGATTAACCCTGGACTTTGACAATGTTACATAAATTAGAAGGATGTTTTTATTAAATGAAACTGTCACATTTGATGTAAAGAATAGCAGTGCCACAAATGGCAAGTTACGCTTTAGACCTATGAAAGGAATCTGAGTAGGTATAACCAGAATAAGGGTGAACAATGTGAATTGAGTTATCATTGCCCTTTGATTATATACCCTATTATGTTTTAATCCTTAGGTTTATAAAACTATTCAACAAAAAAGAATCATTTCAGATGTTGTACCACAAGAATCGCAACAAACAAGTGTTATCTTAGGATAGAACATGTAGTTCATTATTGATTTGTGGAGACCTTACATAAACTGAGAATAATTTCAAAGAAATTTCTTGAAACTTGAATTTCATTTCTATCTGACATATTTTCTTTTTTATTATGATGTAAAGTTATAGTTTGTTGAGGATATTTTAAATGTGGAATCTTATATGCTGCATATTTTTCCATCTTTTTTCTAAGATTTTAGTGTTAGATTCTTTGGAGGATGAAGGAGTTACAAGAGGGAGGAATGAATGAAAATTCAAAGGTATAGATGACCTTTGTTTTAGCTTTGCAAGCAAAGTGAAGAGGAGTCTTCTAATGCTGGCAACCAAATCAGATCATTCTGGTCCCAGCTGACCTTTTGGTTTCTCTGCCTCCAGTCCCTCTCTTCTCAAATCCTTCACAGCTGCCAGAGTAGTCTTCCTACTGCAGATTTCTGGTTGTGTCACTCAACTGCTCAAAGATCATCAATACCTCCCCAAATACCTAATGATTAAAGCAAAATTCCCCTGTCTTCCATTTGTGATCCTCACAAAATGGGCATTTTCTTCCAGTCTATTCCCCTTCATATCCTCTATGCTCCAGCTAATGTGCATTACTTGCCATTCCCTGGTCTCATCTGGTCTTTTCTTTTCTCTGTGTATTTGTGCATCCTGTTCCCTTGTCAGGAATAGATTCTTGTACCCTTTATACCTACTGATATCCTTTTGTTCACCCAGGAAGGATTAGTTCAGTTGTCACCTCCTTCATGATGCTTAACCTTTTCCTTCCAGCTAGAAATGTTTCATGCTTACTAGAATCTCTCAAGCCACACTACTTGACCCTTCCTGTACATTTGCTCATGTTGTGACTTGTATTAAAGTCATTTGCTTGCTTGTTTTATGTGAGAGGTGGTGCAGTGAGGGTAAGGCCTAGAATCAAAAAAGACTTGAGTTCAAATTCCAACACTTAGTTTCTGTGTGACTTTAAGCAAGTCCCTTAACTTCCTTCTGCCTCAGTTTACTCACTTGTGAAACACCTACATCCCATGGTTGTTTTGAGGATCAAATGAGATCATATTTGTAAAACATTTAGCATAGTAGCCAGAATATAGCAGGAAATTAATAATCCCCCTTCTAACCATGTACTCCACTCTAACAAATTCTAAGTACATTCCACATAGGAGAAACTTAATTTTATTTGTTGAATTTGATTGAACTGAATGTCTTGGACTAGTGTTTTATATTAAATTAATGAGATTGTTACCAAATTTATTTCTAAGTATATAGCCAGAACTTCAATGTAATCTAGCCTGTAAGGTGGTAATAATTGATTTGCTTATGTAAAGCTCAAAGCAAGGTTTCCCCACGTGTGTGTAATTTTTGTCTCAAAAGCCCTAGTTCTAGGTTTTACATGAACTGAGTTTAATCTTGCAAGGTTTCCCTGGGAATATCAGAACACAATTGGTGTCTGGATCTCTACAGATGTGAGAAAAAAAGAATCCTCCCTCATGAGCCAACAAGTAACTGTAGTTGGGGTTGCTGGAGGGTCAAGCCGTCTTTTCCATCAGACCTTCAGAGTGTATAGTAGGGGTGTCAAACTCAAATAGAACTGATCCCTGCTAGTCACACATTAACTTAGAAAGCCACAAATTAACACTATCTGTGATATGTTGTATTTTATTTATTTTGTTAAACATTTCCCAGTTCTGCCACACTTGGAAGTCTTGCTAGCTACATGTTGCCAGCCTGGTGAGTCTGATGCATCTGATCTACATAATTCATAGTAGGAGTGGAAGGCAAGGTCCCAGTTTTCTTTTCCATATTATGGCCCAGTCCTTTAATATTCTTCCTGCTCTGGGCACAAGGACATATTTCTCTTCTCTCCAAGAGGCTGGGTGTGGGAACTTGGTGTTGACTGAGAGCTATGAGTTGTCTAGGAAATTCTCTCCTCTCTCCAAGAGCTGTTTATGAACCCCTTCCACTACACCAGCCTTCTCTCTAATCAACTTCCAGTTTAGAGATACATGGCTCTACCATCTAATAACTAACTTATGCTTTGCTATTGCCTTTGTGTGTCTGTTATCTCAGGACCTGAGAAGTACTGCTATTGCCACTCATGCTCTTTTAACACTACAACTAAGAGGTTTTATCATTTCCTCTTCCTAAGCTGACATCTCTGGAGCTAAGGCTTTCTCCAAGGGGCCTCATAAATAGTCAGACATCAGTCCTGCAAATCTGGGCCTATTAGATGAGTGTACCCAGCTCAGTTGGCACTCTTGGCTCTTACATCTAACTTCACCAAAGTTTTCCTATCCCTTTTATAGGATGAAGTCCAAGGATACAACTCTGATCTTCAGTGACTATGACTCAATAAATCAACCCTAATGTAATATTAATAGGAATACACATACCTTGCATGGGGAGGTGCCTTATCAAGGTGACATCATCAGTCATGTCAATGGGGTATTGTACTGTGTATTGAGAGATGTCCTCAAAACTATTCTTGGTCACGACTTCTGCTCACAACATGTATAATATATCTAGGTTTCTTTTTATGGGTTCTTAGCCTGGGATCCAAAAAACTTGATTTTTTAAAAATGTTTTGATGATTTTTTTCCATTTGTAATCCAATTTATTTTATCTTAAGCATTAAAAGCACTATTGTGAGATGGGGTCCATAGACTTCTCCAGAGTACAAAAGCATCCATGATCCCCCAAAGTTTAAGAACCTCTGTTTTAGATGATTCTCTTGTTGTCCTCTGACTTGTACCACTTATTTTCTCCTTTTATAACTGTTAAAGTAGTAACCTTAAAGATAGCCTGGCTTATATGTCTGAGATTCCAGGTTAACTGGTGTGGACAAGCTGTCAAAGCCTTGGTAAAGCTTTTGACATTTAATTATATAAAAGAAATAGGTATATCAGTTGAGAGGCAGTTTAAACAATATTTTAAAAAATTAGAATCTAGCAATGAGGTGAATTTCCAAGACACTCACAGTATGAAAGGGGAAAATACTTGTTAAATTTTGATCTAGTGAAATGTGAAGAATTTCAAAATTCTTGTGTATAAAAATACATCAAAACCCAGAAATCAAGGCTGTTTATGGTTTATCCCAAATGTACATTTGAATTACAATCCACTCAATTCATAGAGATCATATAGCTAGAGTTAGACAGGATCTTAGAATCTATCTAGCTTAATCCCCTCATTTTGCACATGAGGAAAATGAGTCCAAGCAAGATTAAGTAACTTTCTTGTTGTTACATATGTGATAAGTGGCAGAGGCAGGATTTGAACCTGAGCCCTCTGACTTTAGAACCAGTGCTTTTTTTTCTTTTTTCTTCTGTACCACACTGACTTTTTATTAACCACTTACTGCTTGGCAAGCACAGTATTAGATACCAGGGATACAAAAATAAGTGAAATGCTCCTTGTAATCAATTTAAATTCTATTATGGGAAATACTATGCAAAATATCATAGCTAATATTTATATAGCTTTTTAAAGTTTGCAAAGCACTTTACATATGTTAACTCATTTGAGAAAGAAATATTGCATATATAAACAAAGTGTGAAGAAAGGATGAACGTGACTGATCATTAGCTTTTGAGTAGGAAGTTAAACTAAGCTGACCCTCCTTAATCTACTGGTGCTCTCTCCCTCCATAAGCCTTTTTCAGTGATCCAGTGGTTACTTCTTGTCTCCTAAGAATGGCTTATGCTTTCCTACTTCCCACTGTTCTCCTTTCTGCCTGCAATATGTCATCAAAATCTCCCTTCCTATAGGGATCCTTATATATAACCATGAAAGGCCACATTTTACATTTTATTCTTATATATGTATACATATATATGCATATATATGAATTTTCCATAGTGCCTCACACAGAGTAGTAGACTAAAAGTTTCATCATTCATCTAGTCATAATACTTTAAATATTCACATCCATTTTTTCAATATAATTGTTCCCTCTACTATTGAAGATCTTACCTCTTCACTTAATTAGGTGATCTTTACAAGTTTTGGTCACACAATGCAATAGTAAGAATAACAATGATACGTGAGTTGCAAAAGCAGACTTGAGTTGGCTCTTGTTTTATTGATAATAAATGCAGTGCTCTGTGTAAGTCATGGGTACGAATGATGAATGTTATTAGAGTGTGACAGTGGCTTATATGGATTTTGATTGGAAGTAGATTATTGTGACAGCTAGTTTCACCATTCCCATTGAAACATCTTCCATAGTTTAGATCCATAACTAGTAATAATTTCGCTTAGAGCAGGTGGCAGTGGGGACTCACTTGGAGTGTACACCTAGAGCGTATATCCTGGGACATTGCAAATTTTCTTTTCTTATAAAAAGTAAGGCTACTGGAGGGAAGATGCCTAACCGAGGCATAGCTAGGAAGGTGATGAAGGACACCTGGTGGATCTAGGCCCCCACCATAGTTACAGCTCTGTTCCATATCCGACCTCCCCACTTATATAATATAGACTGCTAGTACTAAAATAGACCTTAGACATCTTATGATTTGGAGCTTTAATTTTAGAGATATACACCCTGAAATCTAGAGATGTTAAATCTAATTCAAGAAACATTTGAGCTGCTTATTGTATGTCGGCTACAGTGAAGGATATAAAAATCGACGTGACACAGAGCATTATTGAGTACTAACTCTGTGCCAAGTATAGTGCTAAGCACTGATGATACAAATATAATCAAACAAGGCACTTCCTTCCCTCAAGGAGCTTGCATTCTAATACAAGAAACAACATATAGAGGTGAGCTAGAAAGTAGAGGGGATTAGGGAAAAAAGCATCCACCCTCAGGAACAATCTATAGTTAAGGAGGAGGCTGAAGAGGGAGTTCAGATGTGAGATGAGTCACAAACTTTTTTTTATAAATTCTTATTTCATCTTTGTATCTTCAGCCTCTAACATAGTGACTTAAAAGAAATACTTAGGTATTGATCTTATCGAGAATAAAAAATATTTGTCTAACGTCACACAGCTAGTTAGTGCAACAGCTAGAACTAGAACTAATGAATCTTGACTCCTAGTGTTTATTCTAACTAATGAATGTCCTTAATCCCACATAACTAAACATAAATGACCAATTTTCCTGGGCCTCCCTGGTTGTGGGTAGCATTGCATTATCTGCAGTCCTGCATGTTTGTTTTTCTTTTTCCGTATGAATTCCAAGTCCTGATATAATAGAAACATATCCTGAGAATAGAGTGAGAAGGAAAAAATGCTTTGAAAATGGTCTTACGGCTTGATTATCTGCTAGAATCTCTATTACTTCTCATAATATGCTTGAAAAGTTTTATTTGTACCTCAAGGGCAATGAGCCCGGCCTCATTTAGAAATATGAATGCAGATAATACCACTGCACTATCATCTACTTAAGACAGGCTCAGTAACTGTCGGCTTGTTTTATTTACTTCCTCAAAAAACAAAGAAAGAAAGAAAAGAGGGAGAGAGATATCTATCTCCCCAGTTATTTTTTGAGAATGCTGGTGACAGAGAACATTCCCCATCAGTGTAAAGTCAGAATGGAAAAGCTGTTTTCCTGTGATGGTGGTTGTATATTTCCTTCGTTGCTCTCAAGCTACATTAAATAGTCATTCTTCATGTTCCTACTATGCACTCTTATGAGGATACTGGGAACCTAGTTTATAGCTTCAGTAGATGAATTATCTAAAAGGGGGTGGATTTGATCTCAACCTATTAATGAATCACATGGAATATAGTTCTTGCATTCCGATAGGTGACATCATGATCCAGTTTTTCACAAGAAGGTGTTTGTATATCTATCATCTGTCTATCTGTCTATCTTTATAACAATCAGCATTTATCATCAACTTATTTATCATCTATCGCCTATCCATCCTCATTTACTATCTATCTTTTATTTGTCTCTCTAAATAGAGATTCTTAACTTTTTTGTGTGTGTAAAGGCAGTCTGGTGAAGCCTATGGATCCTTTTTCAGGACAATGTTTTAAAGTGAATAAAATAATATAGAGGGGATTCCAAAGAAAACCAATTATATTAAAATATAATTATCAAATTTTTAAAAAGTTAATAGACCCAAAGTTAAGAACCCCTAATCAATCTGTTCATCCAACCATTATCTATCTGTCTATCTATGTGTCTATCTATCCATCCATTTATCTTTATATCTGTGAGTTTGACTTTTTAATAAATTAAATGCATAAAATTAAAATTTTTATTTAAGTATATTGAAATATAGCTATCAATTTTTTTAAGTTTATGGACACCTGGCTGAGAACCCCTAATAGATCAGTCTTGTTATCTTTCTCTCATAGTGGTTTAGAAAATATACTCAATACTAGTTTCAATTACCCTTAAAATGATATGTGGATTTCAAATTTCCACAAGTATCATATTGTCACTGAAGGACCTCAGAAAATGATGGGATATCACTGGATTTGTGAAATTAATATTTTGCATTGTATCACTGGACTGATAGAGTAATCTGATGCTTTTCCTCATTATTTTGAATACATTTCCCCCATACCTTAGTATGAATAACCAGTGGTTGTGGTGTTGGTAGTACACACAGGGTACTGACTAATTTAAAGCTGAAGCAGAAAGTTCATCAGTACATTAGTATGATTTTTACAAGTTCATTTGGAATGCTATATAACTTTAATCATAGTTTCATTTCCATATTTTCATGTTGTTGCAAATTCAGAAAATAAAAATAAAAAGCATGATATAAGCATCGACCTTTGTGAGAATCTTGTTAAGGGTGGCCACAATTTGAAAGAAATTCTCTGCAGGGAAATGTCTGTGGAAATTTTATAATTGGAGTCAGAAACGCAGGATCAGCAGAAATTGTGCTTTTCAGATCAGTGACCAACCATGGTTTCTTGTTCTTCTGGGAAATATATGGTAGAGATGTAATAGCCCATCCCGGACAGGATTTGTCCATCACTTACTATGCCACACCCAAAATATTCTGGGAAGAAATTAGCTTTGCCTCTGAAAAGCAAGAGCAATGAAGATTGTACTGTTTTCTGTGGGTTACTAAATATTAAACTATTTCAGGTTACATTTTCAAAACCCAAGAGCTTGAAGAGTGCTGAAGATATTAGTTCTTGCCTCTAACAGGCTTTGGTATTAAGGAATAAATATTGTTTAAATTGAAAAGGGCAGACTTCAGGAAGAAACACCCCTTATCTATGACCTTATCTGAGATTGTCCCTTAAGTGACTTTTCTTGGTCTGGTTGTTTGCAGGAGAAGAAGTATCAGGCAATCTCTGTCTGGCGCCTCCTCCTCCAGAACGGATGGCTTGTGAAATACCCTGCCGAATGGACTGTGTGGTTAGTGAGTGGGCAGAGTGGTCAGCCTGTTCCCAGTCCTGCTCTAATAAAAACACAGAGGGGAAGCAGACAAGGACCAGAACTATACTGGCACTGGCAGGAGATGGTGAGTAATGGTAGGAATTTCAAAAGAGGATTAAGTGTTCATTTAAAAAGGAAAAAAAATTGGTTGAACCATATATGCCGTTGAAACTACAATAAAAAATTAGTACTATATCTTAATACAGTGGTGTTTTGTTTTTGTATTTTAGTCTGAGTAAGAAGGAATATAGAAAATCATCAATAAGGTGCAAATTTATTCACAGGTTTAATTGATACGTATCTAGCCATAGCTCTTAAAGGAGTGCCACCTGTTTTAACTGGGACATCCATGGGGAAGAATACTACTGTGGAGCTGAAATTTAGCAAGGCCTCCATTGGCATCATGCCCCAGGCACTTGCTAACTATTTGATCGAAAGTGCTCACTTGCCTTGAGTTGCATCACTTTACTCATCTGTAAAATGGGGGTGATGTAAGTTTGCTATGAGGATCACATGACATGTTAAGTACTTTGCAAAATGTAAAGTGCTATATAAATGTCAGTTACTTTTAATTGTATTTTCTTTCTAGGGGAGATAAATGTTAGCCACTGTGCCCAAGAGGTGAAATATTTTAATGTAATTGTGATATGCTCATAGGCCATGTTACCTGGGATACATTAATTAATCCTCAGGCCTCAGTTTTGTTATCTGTAAAATAGTGTTGAACATTTTTTATCCCAGTTATTTATTTTAAAGGTGTGTTGTGAGGAAAAAATTAGATAGATGGCTATGAAAATGATGTTGAAAAAGTTACGATGCAGAAATATGTGAAATACCATTGGTCTAACAAATGAAAGGAGCACAATGTGTCCTTCACACAAGTTCAATCTGATATAGGGCTTGAGGGACTTCTTCCTGCCCAGGACCTGATGTTCCTATTATTTATAGCCATGGACATCATCCCCAGATAAATTCTACTTCCTGCTTTCATGTGCTTCTCTGCCATCCCTGCCCATGGCTTAGTTGGAAACAGCAGGGCAGTTTGACCACTTGCTGTGAGAAACTCCTTTTTAAACAGGGATCTGTTCTTTGATCCTGAGAAATAGTTCTGGGGTCAGGATAAATGAAGATTGAGTGTTCTTAAAGTACATTTGTTTCCTCCTTGTACTTGTGTTTTGTATTTCTGGAGGGGGAAAAAGTTGTAGTATTTAATGGGAGAAAAAAAACAAGAATAACAAGCCAAGGTCACAAATCTTCCTGAGCTTTCAGTCCACTGAATAAAACATTATAGTGCGTAATAAGAGGAGAAGATCAATACTTTTAGATAAATACCACTTTTTACATGGATACAAAAAAGCAAAAGAAAAGCCAGTAATGAAATTGGATTGTCTGACTCACCCAGGAGTATAAGAATGCACATCTGTCTGGTCTCCTTGCCAGTGGATAGTGCATTGTCAGGTATTATTTTGTGGTTGAAAACTGGGCCCTTGAAGGCAAATTTCTAGCAGATACTTTTGGACTTTGAAATTGCTGTTTTAAGACTCAGGTGGACCTGGGGCACTTTAAAATTTCTGGGCAAAGAGATTTTTTTTTCCTTTTATCTTTTTCTTTGAGGAAGGGAAACAATTGATTCCTTAAATTCATTTAATTTTATTTGGCCATATTCTATTTTTTTTTTGTAATTTCAGTGACCTCTATTATTATCTTTAATCACTTTCCATGTATACTGGGGAGTTATGTTAAAGGTTCTTAAGATCAAAGAATCCCAGCTGGAAGGGATCTTGATGACATCTAGTTCTTTTGTTATCATTTTACAGATTAGAAAACAGGCTTTACGAACTTGGTTAGGTGAACTTGCCCACAGTCACACAAGTGCCAGAGCTAGACAATGAGCCCAAGTCCTTCGAATTCAAGTAAAAAGCTTTTCCCATCATTACCTTGTAGCATATCCCTTGTGTTTATCCCATCATGATTGATTATTTATGCATTCAATTGATCCTATGAGTAAAACAGTATGGTACCATAAGAAGGAATCAGAGAGAATAAACATTTATTAAAGGCCTACTATTTGATAGGCATTTTATAAATATTATCTCATTTGATCCTCATAACAACCCTGGAAGGTAAGTGCTATTATTATGTGTAGATGAAGAAACTTAGAGGTTAAAATGCTTTGCTGAGGGTCACATAGCTAGTAAGTTTCTGAGGTCAGATATAAACTCACGTCTTCCTAACTCTAGGCCCCCAAAGCTACTGTGCCATTTTGTACCCAGAGTGTTAGATTTGGAATAAGAAGATTTAGGCTTGAATTTCAGCTCTGCCTGTGACCTGTGACCTTTCCATAAGCCACTTTACTTAACTAGTCCAGTTTTTTTTTGTCTAAAAAACTGAGGAATGACAACATAACTGCTAACATCCCTTGCAGCCCTAAATTTATAATCCTACTAGCTTCTAGTAGAGACACAAACCTCGTTTTTATCAATGTGTTTCTAGTAAGAAAAGAAACATTGCCTTAAAGTGACTTATGTGGCACAAATTCAGAGAACCTGTCCTTGCTTTACCCAACAGGACTGTATTCCTAAGCTTACCCTCCCCCCACAGATTAAAAAAATCTACATGAGAGTTCAATTATCCTTTCTTCCTTTTGTGTTATGCAGGTGGAAAACCATGTCCTCCTCTTCAGGCCCTACAAGAATATCGTTTGTGCAACGATCATTCTTGCACATATTTCTATTGGGAGACATCGCCTTGGGGTTCCTGCTCTGAAGATGCTCTGGTAACAGCCCTTAATGCAACCAGTACCTGGAGTGGAGAAGCTACCTGTGGGGTGGGCATTCAGACTCGCAAGGTTTTCTGTATGAAAAGTCACCTGGGGCAGGCCATGATTAAAAGGTATCATTAATACATTGGTTTCTTCTAGCCTATGTTATATGTTTGAATATTAATATCAATAGTCATTCATTAAATTTCTAAATGTTTTGCTAACATAATATTTTATTTACTCTTTAACATTCATCAGGAAATTTGAGTATAGCAATAAATTGTAACTTATCAAAGTTATCCTAAAAGTGATGACTGTAATTTGACAATTTAATAACGTGGTCAAGTTCATCAGGATCCTTTATGACTGTTGAGTATCTCTTTGATATCTCGAGGTTCAGTTATCTTTTAAATGATATAATTTCTTGAAGGTAAAGGCTGATATTTGAAATAGGAATGCCATATCTTTGATGCAACAAGCCCTTAGCAAATATTTATTGTTACCTAAAACTTACATGTTACTGTCTAAATCACTCTTTGAGAATATAAATGGAAAACCAGAACAATCTCTGTTCTCAAGAAGCTTCCATTTTGCTGGGTGCCTCTCTTCAAGGTATGGAAGTTGCCCTGATTCTCAAGGGACATAGGATAAATCTTACCCTTGAGGAAAAGCTCATAGGATATTATGTTGAGAGCTGGAAGCAAATGCAGAGACCATAGAATCTTAACCTCCTCATTGAACAGATGGTGTTGCATGTGAAATTTGACAAAAAGGTAAACTGAGGCAATTCTTCAGGCAAGATAAGTTTATCAATAGGGTGCCAAACTTGTTAAAAATTATGGGTCAATGCCACTGTCTCTGGCCAAAGACCCCCAATTTAATATGCAATGCATTTTTATAAGCCTAGAACAAAGAACTGAACAAAACCCATAATTAGCCAGCTTCACAAGGGTATGGGATCATGACTGGTTACATTAAAGAAAGTGGGCATAGTATACACATGGGATGAAGACCACCGCTTTCTCTCTCTAAGAAAGGCTTTTGTAAATTTTATGGCCAGCTGCATCCTGAGGTCACTGAAACAGACCTAGATACGTAGACTCATTGGTGACTGGGGAATTAAGTAAGACCACTTTTTTAATTTCTAAAAGATGAGACAAGGTCATTTAGTCCAGCTTCTTAAGGATAGCACACAAACCTTGTGGGAAATGCCGAGATAATGTTTTATGAAAGCATCGTAAACAGTTTTTCTTTACCTAACAGTGATTGTAGGAAAGTTTAAGCCTTTGGTATCTAACTTCAGAGAGTGGGAGACTAAACCTTTGAACTCATTGAGCATCTTCATTCACAATCAGAGAAGAGATTTAGTTTTGTTACATAGAATACAGAATATGGTTAGAGAATAAAAGTACTTACAGAGTAAAATTAAATATTAGATGTATGTTCAAGAATTAATTCTCACAGTTGGACAACTGAAGCAAATGGCAAGTCTAGGGTCACACAGTTAGCAGGGTATTTAAGGTGGGATTTGAACCCAGGTCTTTAGGGCACCAATTCCAGTGCCCTCTCTACCACACCCTGTCACCTCTTTTTGAGGGTGAGCCAGTGACAGACTGCATGCCATTCTAAGCAGGAGCCTAGATAAAGGTGACATCAGTCCACTGCAGATATCATGGATCTATATTTCTTTATTCAGACTGACATGAAATAGGAAAAAATCTTCTATTTTGGTCAGACCCTGAGAACTAGGAATACAAAATAAATATACTGAAAGGACAAACCAACAAAATTAAAGACTTGTTTTGGAGAAGTGTTCAATGAAATCTCTTCAAAGGACAGCTCATGCAGGTACTTGTCCCTATGGTTCAGTACTCTCAGACATATAGTCTGCTCAGTCAGAAATAGCTATTCAGCGACATTTTTGTTTGTGTTTTACGGAGTAGGTAGGGTTAAAATCTAGGATTTCAATGCCATTAGATAATTCCTAGTGGAATAATAGACCCTATCACAACAAATCAGCAACTAGTTTGAAACTTTTAGCCTCAGAGAGTTTTCTGGGGAACGGAGAGGTCAATCAATGTGTCCATGCTCATACAACTAGTATGCATTAGAGGCAGGCCTGGAACATAGGCCTTCCTGACTCCAAGACCATTGCTTCTACACATTATTTGTTTTATAAAGTGAATGATCAATATGGTAATAAGCATAATCATCTTAATATCAAATCCCAGTCCACCATATGAATATCAATCTGTGGGCCTTTCTTTGGTCCTCATCACACTCAATCTAATAGTAGGCGATCCAAACTGTGTAATTTCAGTTCTTGCCTCACTTCCCAAATATCAATAGAAGAAAGGATTTTCATTCAAGTACTGAATGATTTTTAGAATTGCACTGATGCATTCTGGAACCTCAGGATGCCTGACTGCCTCTCTCCCCCAAACTCTGCATAGGTTGGTATATGGCTGGAAGTCCATCTGCAGTGTATTTCCTTTCCCTGATTCTATTGGTAGTCTCATATTTCTCAAGCTCCATAGAGGTTATCTCTTCATTCTTATCAGTTACAACCATCAATTTAAAACTCTAAACCTTTAGTGTTAGAATCCTATCTGGGTTCTCTAAAAGGAGTTATCCTTGCCTGCTGTCAAAGCCCCTCAAAAGATAAATGTTGTGATTGGGTTGACTGAAGTTCATTCTCCATTATTTCTTTCCTTCCTGCAACAAGAAGCCCCCTTGTCAGGGTCAACATTGCTCTTCAAGTCAGCTGGGGGAGGAGAGCTTACTGTGAACTCCTTCCCCCGTCCTCATCAAAAGACCTAGGTTATAGAGGAATGACAAGGTAGAATAGCAATCTATTTTATTTACTTAATTTGATTAGATATATATTGGAGAGGTAATGTGAAGTAGTAGATAGAGTCTTGGATTTGGGTTTAAATTTCACTTAGAAGATGTGTCCCTGAGCAAGTCATTTAACCCCTTTGTCCCTCAGTTTGCTTTTCTGAAAAATAAGATTGAACTCATTTGCTGCTACAATCCCTTTTGTCTCTAACTGTATGATCCTAAGATCCACATTCAGCCTACTTTGGCAGGTAAGCTGAAGGGCAGAAAAGTAAATTATAGTATTATGTATGTATAGATGATAATTGAATACATGGAGCTCTGGTAAAACATTACAAGGATTCATAAAAAGCAGTCTGCAAATATATGTACTACTTTTCGTAAGGGAGGAACTGCAGCTTTGATAATGTTCATCATTATGACCTAATTTTTCAGTTGCTAAGGAAAAAAAAAAGCATTCATGAAGCATAAATATAATGTACAGATAAAATAAAAAAGACTTGGTGTAGGAGTATGCCATAATAAAATGCTTCAAACTGTAATTCTTCATAGTGACAGAGAAATTTAGCATTACTGATGTCTGATCTTTTTTACTTATATAAAATGTTTCACTGCCAATAAACTATAGGGAAAAATACAATTTGATTTGAATATAATCTCTTAGTTATTTTCTTTACGAAGCTATGTTAAGAGTGATGCTTACGCCCACAGGTTAAATTATCCTTATGGTTTCAAAAGATGTATTTGAAGAAGAAAAGTGAATCACACATACACACACAAATGGACTGCCTGGTACTTTTCTATCCATTTTTTTGTAATTTAAGTTTTCAATTTTAAGTTCAAAGTTATATGAACAAGTATTTCCACACCAATATTTTTATGACTTTCCTGAATTTGTGGCACTAAAATTTGTCTCACACACTTTAAAAACATTCACAAATTAATATGTATTCAGTTTAAACTAAGAGGCAGGTTGGAACAAGTAAACAAGAATGCCAGTTTAAAAGCCATAAAAGACCTGGGTTCAAGTCCTGTCTCTGAAATATACTGATCATGTGACCCCTGGCAAGTCACTTAACTTCCCAGTATTATAGTCAGTTTTTAAAGACCCCAAATTGTAGAGTAGGTGTGACCTGTATTGGTAGAGGGAATTCCTCACCTAGGAGTTCCATACAGCTGTGAAATCACAATTTGAATCCTTATTATTATTAGATTATTAGTATAAATAAGGTTAAAATGTATTATTACTATGTATAACCTCCTTTTCTAATTTAGTGTCTAACACAGGAAAATGAATTGTGCAGATGTTTTCCCTCAAATCCACCCTCACCAAAAATTCAAGACATTGCTAATTACTTTTTGCACTGTTAATGAGGCTGGAGATTTAACAACCTAGTTTTAATTCTTATTGTATGTCTCCAAACAATCCTGCTAAATATAAGCGGACAGTGTTGACTTCAGTAAAGTTAATTAAAATTCTTGAGGTTAATGAGATTAATTGAGCTAAGAAAATAATAATGTCTGGTGTCCAGTGATACACTGTACAATTATCAGTTATAGTACGTAACATTTGTAGGACCATTTTCAAAATAGCAAGTTTATTACTGTCTCTCAGAGGCTTGGCAGTGGGGAAAGGGCCCTCCCTCCCTCCACTTGTATAGAATGAGGAGAAACACAGAGGGAATAGAGGGAATTGAAGGAAATATTGTGACAGAAGGGAAGCTTACAGGTTAGAATAAAAGTGGAAACTAAGTCTCAATGGAAGAGATGAGCTAAAAATATTTCTGTTGTCTCAAAACATAATGACAAGTTTCACTGATTCCCATGGTCTTGTTTCCTTGTGTTGGTATTTTGGTATTTCAATTTAATTGCATAGGTGGGAATGTTAGTATTGTATGAGTAATGGAACTGATCATATCAGAAAATGGAAACTGGATAGGGCCCCGCTGAACCAAAAGGGAGATCTTGCTGGGATATTTTGAGGTTTTTGTTTGTTTGGGTTGTTTTTATTTGTCATTGCTGTTTCACTGTTCAATAGTCTTTCCTCCCCCCCACAAAAAGCAGTTTAAAAAAATCTAAAATATAAAACCTCAGTTTTTGCCACAGTTTCTGATAA
Source organism: Trichosurus vulpecula (assembly GCF_011100635.1). Lineage (NCBI taxonomy): Eukaryota > Metazoa > Chordata > Mammalia > Diprotodontia > Phalangeridae > Trichosurus > Trichosurus vulpecula. Next base: position 288,428,639 of record NC_050574.1, on the reverse strand, counting down.
TGCATTTTTTTTTGCATTTAACACAAAACAAATAGTCTTTTTTGAAATACAGAAATAAATAGCAATCAAAGTGATATACTTAAGTGTTTTTTAAAAGCTGGTAGGTTAAAGCTGTCTGGCATATGATGATGAATACACTTTCCATAGAAATAAACTATTTCCTGTCTGAACCTCTATTATAGTTACCGAACTGGGAGAAACAGTGCATGATAGTGAATATAGTACTGCACTTGGAGGCAGAAAAACTTGGGTTCAAATTCTGCCTCTGACACTTCCTTAGTGTATGACCCTAGGAAAGATACCCCCATTCTTCTTATAAGTAAAATGATGATAACACTTAAAATAAAGGGTTGTTGTAAGGCTCAGATAAGATAATATATGTAAAAGTATTTTGCAAATTTTATAGTTATTAACTTTAAAATGGCAAGTTTTATGACATTTAGTTGACTTGTTCAGCACAGCAATCAAAAAGAATTAAATCACATGTCCAATAAGGGGATATGGATGTAGATATTTCCAGTGCCACTGTAGAAGTAAGATTTATTAGAATGAAATGATTTTCATCTACTTAGTGGGCCACTAATCCTGAGCCCTGGTGTGCATTAAAATGTACAGTATGCAATGGTAACAAGAGTCAAGGGTTGCAAATAGATTTATTAACAAAAAGTATAGGATTGAATTATTATATTTTTTCTGTGCACTGAATAGTCAAAATAATTTTGAAGGTGCTGATAAAATTGCATAACCATTCCCATAAAGATCTTTGTTTTCAGGCTTCAGTTATGCTCAGCACTACTCATATATTCATCTCTCTTCATTCAAAATATATTAAATACTGGATATGTCCTAGGCACTCTACCAGTCTCTGCAAAATTACTAACGATCTCATAACTGCCACATCCAATGGCCTTTTCTCAATCTTCATCCTTTTCAACATCTTTGAAGCCTTTAGCACTGTTGATTACCCTCTTGTCCTTGATACTCTCTTCTCCAGGTTTTTGGGACACCTCTCTTGATATTTCTCCTACCTACCCATTTGAGTGCTCTTTTTTGGTCTTCTTTGCTAATTCCTCCTCCAGATGCCACCCTTTAATTGTAGATGTCCCAAAGAGTTTTGTTCAAGGTCCTCTTCTCTTTTCCCTCTATACTACTTCACTTGGTGATCACATCAGATCTCATGGCTTTGTTTACAATCTCTCCATGATGATGATTGTCAAGTTTACGTATCTTGCCATGATCTCTCTGCTGACCTACAACCTCCGGTCTCCAACTGATTTCCTGGCATCTCAAATAGGATATACAGTACACATCTTAATGCAATATGTCTAAAACATAATTCTTTATATTTCTCATTAAACCTTCTCTCCTTCATAAGTTCCTGTTACTGAGGGTAACATCATCCTCCCAATCCCTGAGGCTCTCAACCCAAGTGCCATACTCAACTCCTTACTGTCTCTTACCCCCTATACGAAATCGGTTGCCAAGGCCTGTTGAATTCACCTTTGCAACTTCTCTCAAATGCTCCCCCTTCTCTTCTCTGATACTGTCACAGGCTGGTGCAGACCCTCATCATCTCATGCCTGGATTATTAAAATAGCCTTCTGGTGCCTCAAGTCTCCCCTCACTTCAATTTATCCTTCATTCAGCTGTCAAAGTGATTTCCTAACCTGAGCATGCAGTTCTCTTCCCCTCCCCACCAATCCCATTCAGTAAATTCCATTGGCTCCCTATTACTTACATGATCAAATATAAAATCTTTTGCTTTGTGTTCAGATCCCTACATAACCCAGCCCCTCCTACCTTTCTACTCTTCTTATACTTTATTCCCCACCATGTACTCTTTGATCCAGTGTCACTGTTTTCCTTGCTGTTTCATGAATAAGATACTTCATCCCTTGGCTCTGGGCATTTTTGCTTGCTGTCCCCTATGCCCTCCCCCCCGCCCCCGATTTTCTCCCTCCTCATCTCTATCCAACTAAATTCTTATTTTCTACAGGAAGAATTTCTTGACCCTTCTTAACTCTGGTGCCTTTCTACTAGTAATTATTTCTTGTTTATCCCACATATAGCTTCTTTGTACATGGTTGCTTGCTTGTTGTCTCTTCTAAAGGGCAGAGACTTTCTTTTGCTTCTTATTGTCTCTCTGAATCTTAGCACAGTACCTGGTACATAGTAGGTGCTTAATAAATATTTTTTGACTGACTTGAAGGCAGATCTTTTTATAGTGTGTGTGTGTGTGTGTGTGTATGAGATGGACCCTTTCTCATTCTGGTAAAGTCTATGGACACCTCAGAACAATTTTTTTAAATACATAAAAAAATGTGTGTGGTTATAAAGGAAACCCATTAAACTGCAATACAATTACAAAAAAATTAAAGGTCATGGACCCAATGTTAAGAACCATAGCTTTCAGGGACTTTTTATTTCCCCAGTAGCTGTTCCAAAGAGCCAGTTTGTTTTCCAAGGGACTAAGAGTCTAGTTGGGGAAATAAGATCTACACACATGAAAGTTAACACAAGATGATCATGATAATATAAGAGAAATAACAATGCCGTGTATGATTAAATACCACCTGCGTAATATGCATAAAGATTCTATAAATAATTTTTCTTTCTGGGGAAGAGAGGAGAATGGGAAGTGTGAACCTATGATTTCATCAGAATAGAGTTCTCAGGGAGGAAAATCTTTTCCTCAAGCTAATCTTTGTAACTTATGGTCTTAGAAGTTATACTGATAGCAGTGAGAGGATCTTGCCTACAGTTGAGCAGTTGGTATATGCCAGAGGTGGCCCTTGGATCTTGGTGTGAATTCCAAGTGTAATCTTCTAGCTACTATATCATACAGTCTCTTGCTGTAAATTCATAGAAATCATTATGCATTAAAATGGTCCTACAATGCTTTTTGGTCAATGTGGGAACATAGATGGAGTGGTTTCTATGTAGGTAGAGATGAAAGTAAAGAATAGTTTAGGTTCAAGGAATAATCTAAACAAAAGCATGGATGTGAAAATGCACAGAACTTTTGATTTTCTGAGAAACATTTGATCACATTCTCCTACTTCTGTTCATTTATTTGATGGGGAGACTGTAGAAAGGGATTAATTAGTTGTTATTTTCTTTGTAACTAAGGCACATCCATAATATATTGAATAGTGTCTGTTTACACTCCAAGTTTCTTCATTTCACCTAAGAGAAAGATCTTTCAATTTACCTTTGAGTTAGTTTAGGACCAGAATCAAGAAACATTCTGTCTAGTAGTATAAGGATGAGACTTGAGATACTGAAAGAGCATTTTATATAGTTGGATGGTCTGACATCATCAAAATGGGACATTTATTGTGTACGATGCCAATCTCTTTTAACATACAAGTTAAAGAAGGCATAGGTTCTTCTATTGAAAAAGTTTACACCTTAATTTCCATCCCTTCAATTTTTTTGTGTAACTGATCATTAATTCAAAATATATTTATTAATTGCCTACTATGAGCAGAACATTGTGTTCAGGAGTAGTGAGGGCACGAAGATGAAAAAGGCTTGGCTCCACCTCTCACAGAGCTCAAAATGGAAAGGGATGATATGAAATGTAAATAAATACATGAAAAATATATGTTAAACTGTGGGGTGTATGAGGGAGGTATTCTCAAAAATATTAGGGAAAATAAAAGGAGTAGGAAATAACTTCAGGCTGAGGGGTTAAAGTTTCATGGAATGGTTGAATGAATGGGGGAAAAGAAGCATTAAACACATACTTTGTGCTAAGTACTGTACTAAATACTGGTGATGTGAATATAAAATCTAAAAGAGCCCCCGCCCCCAGTCAAGTTATATTCTAATTGAGAGAGGCAGCATATATAGCTAAATAGTTTCAAGGGATGAGTATTATTGTGTATAAAGACATTGGAATGATGAGGACATCCATTGTGGAACAGAGTGATGTGACATACCCTTTTCAGTAGCAGTGGCAGGCAAGAAGAGGCTGTGTGAATCATGTGAATCAGAGCTGGGGAAGGTTAGATATGGTGGACTGCCTGGGGCATTCACTAGTCGAAGGAATGTGGGGACTAGGACAGGAGTTCCAAGCAGAAAAGATTATGGGGTAGCTTTGGTCTGGAATTTGCCACAGGGTGGCTAGCAAAAAAAGATGGCCAAGTGAAAAGTAAAAACATGGCTAGGGCTGAAAGTATTTCACCTGAGCCTTGAATAATTGGTAGAATTTCAGTTGTTTGAAGTTGCTAGAGAGAAAAGGGGCATTTTAAGCACAGGAAATGACATGATGAAAGTCCTAGAAATAAGGGAAATCTATTTGGGCAGGGATGAATTGACTCTAGATTGTCCAGAGCATATGAAAGAAAGAGGAATAAGATCAAGGTAGAAAGGCATGGAGATGCATATTGTGGAGAGCTAATAATGCTCCTGAAGACAATTGACATGATCAGACCTCTTCCCACTAGCAGCATTCCTTTGACCAGGACTGCATCATGCCTTCAGGATATTCCATCATTTCATTCTCAGATACTCATCACACTGAAAGACTGCATCAGCCTTGATACTCATATCTCAGCAGTACCCTCAGTGCCTTCTGCCCCTCTGTCAGGAGGCTTGGAGACATGAGAGTAAAGAAAAAGATTCCTCCCAAAGTCCCAGTTTAAAGAGGGATCCGAGGTGAGCCATCTCTTCTTTGCTCATCAGCTGCACTCTTTTTCACTAGACTCGATCATGTCTTTGCACTGGGTGCTCCCCCCACAACTTCCCTTTCCAGCTTCCTTTAATGTGTTGTCTTCCCCCATTGGATTGTAAATTTCTGGAGCACTGGGACTGTCTTTCTTTTTCATATTTGCATCCCCAGCACTTGGCACACTTTACTTACTGATTGAACTAGAGTAGGGATGATAGGATTGAGGAAAAAAAAAGTCATATCTGGCAGGTGTGAGAGACTTTGGGGAGGTAGGAACAATAGCCTGTTGTAGATTATTGGAAGTAGCAGGAGAAAGGACTGAGAAAGGGAGAAGGAAAAAGGTAGGAAGAAAATATTAGAGTTTACTTTGAGATTTTTAAAATCATGATACCACTAACAGAGAAGTTAAGAATAATGACAGATTTTGGTATAGAAGGTGATGGATTCATTTTTATATGCCAATTTATCAGTGACAGGAAAGTCAGGGTGAGGTATGTTGAAGACAGCTATCAAAACCTCGATACCTGTAAAACTCTCCTTCTCCCATTGCTGTCATTATGAGGCATTTGGGGACCATACCATTTACAAGTGGGGAAGTGGGTATGATACAAACCATGCTCTCATTTTCAGCTGCATACTTAGACAAAGAGGGAGAAATGTTAAAATAATACCTGTCTACTTGTTACTAGACTTCAGACAATTAAACGAATGTTTTCTGTCTTTCCTGCTCTCTTTAATAGAGTACAAAGGGCATTTCAATTTCAAAAGCTTAAATATTATACTTCTATCTTTGGCTATACCCATGATCTTAGCAATGTGGGTAATGATTTCAGTGGAACAGATCAGAACTTATCTAAGCCTTCTCATGCCATGAGATTCTTTTCCATTCCTTATACATTTCCCATAAAGCATCTACTCAATACACATGAGGCCTTCTTCTAGGTAACCACATGTTGTGTGGTTACAAGTACAGTGCTTAGATTGTCCATCTGTCATCCCCCACTCTCACACCATGACTGGCTCCTTTCCCTTTCCGATCATACATTTCCTGAACAATATCTTTCAGACCACTTCCAGTGTACAAATCAAAAAAGTGAAGCCAACTTAGGCCCCTCTATGCATTGCCCTTCTGCTAACCCTTAATTTTATTTCCTTGGAACTTGTCACTTCCGATGACTAAATGGTATTATTATTCTCATGAAGATGCTGGTCTCTCCAACATTACATTTATTACACTGATCTACTAAGTAGGCAGTCATTTAAGAAAAGTGGCGGGGTGGGGGGGGTGATAACTACAACTGTAGTTAATAACAAAAGGGGAAATCATTAACTATATTTCATAACAAAAGGAAAACATTAACCATGACTAGTTAATAAGCAGTCATTAAGTGCATCATGTATATGAATTACTATACTGGACACTGTGGAGAGATATAAATATAAAAGATAAGGGTTATGTTCACAAAGAGCTTATGGTCTAATTGGAGAGTCACTCGTGATATAATAAAATTATAAACCAATGTACTAGGAAGGATATTACATTATACTACATTTCATCATGTCCCTTTAATTAATACTAACAAGACAGTATCATAATTATTTAGATCGTAAATGCTGTTGGAGAGCAATGATAATGCTATTGTTGCTGAATTAGGTTTGCATCATTACAGCTCTTTATAGGTGTATTGGGGCCTTTTGCTCGTTACTTCTTGTTGTTGTTGTCATTCTGTGTTTTCAGATGGTGAAGCATTGATCCAGTATTTTATTTTAAAACGCATTGTGGAAATACTATATACTGTAAGTTTTCAGTTTTTCTCAGTCATATCTGACTCTTCATGAGCCCATTTGGGGTTTCCTTGGCAATGATACTGGAATGGTTTACTATTTCCTACTCCAGGTCATTTTACAGATAAGTTAATTGAGACGAACAGGGTGACGTGACTTGCCCAAGGTCAAACAGCTAGTACATGTCGGGGGCCAGATCTGAACTCAGGAGATGAGTCTTCCTAACTCTAGGCATGGCACTCTATCCACTGCTCCATCTAGCTGCCCTAAAGAGAGGAGTTAGTGGAATTTATTGAGGTCATGATGTGGAAAAACTTGTGCTTTAGGAAAATCACTTTGACTACTGAGTTGGAAAGGGATTGGAGAGAAAAGAGATTGGAGGCAGGGAATGTCAATTAGTTTGTTATAACAGTTCAGGTGAAAGGTAATGACGACCTGAACTAGGGTGGTGGCCATATAAATAGATGCAAGAGGTGTTGTAGAGGTAGAGTGAACACAACTTGACAACTGATTGAATTGTGATGGGAGGAAAGATGAGGAGTTAAGAATGACTCCGTGATTTTGAACCTGAGTACTAGAAAGATGATAGCTTTAATAAAAATAGAGAAGTTCAGAAAATGGGTGCATTTAGAATCCCTATTTTTCCTATACAGCTCTGCCCAAGTACTACTTTCCAAACTTTTTGATTCCTACCATCTACTAGTATTCTTTTCTGCCCCATCCCCCCCAAAATACCATGCATTTATTTGTATATATGTGATTTTTTTCAACCTCTATAGATGGGAATTCTTTGAGAGCAGATACCTTGATTTCTTTGTATCCCTAGTACCTTGCACAGTTTTAACAAATGCTTCTTTTAGCTGTTTGATTAATTTTGGTTATATGTTGTTTCTCTCTATTAGACTGTAAGTTTCTTGAGGACAAGGACAATTTTGTTTCAGATTTTCTATTCCTATTGCCTAGCAAGGTGCCTTACTACATAATAGGCATTTGTTAAATGTCTGTTAAAATCAAATTGAATTAAACTGAATTAAAATGACAAGGCCTCCTGATTAGAGGTAAATTGGAGGATGTGACCTCTGAATTTCCTTTCAATTTTGGAATGTACTCTGATGAATGTGGTTGTTATGGTTTATTTTTAACAAAGGGCAATGCATGGGCACTATCCACTTTCCCACCATGTGATCTCTAGTCTTGGTTTCTCTGAAATAACACCTAGCAGTTCTTTAAGTAGTCCAGAATATATACTTTTAACTTCCATTTCAAATGAATTCAGACTTTTCAAGTAATCCTCAGCTGTTTTGTTTCTAAGCTTATCAATACAGGAAGCTATTAATCCTATTAATAAACTTAGACAACCTGATGGAGTTTTCCTAGGGGGAATAAATGCCATTGGTCTAGAGACAACTAGGCTGAAATTTTATACTGTATAGCAATGTATGCAGTAACCTGCTCTTTTAGACACTTTTGTACAAATGCCTATTCATTTTTTTCTAGAACACTTGTTTTTGAATACTCTTCCCACTTTTTTTCACTCATAACCATTCTACACACATACTTGTATGTGAATAAAACCTATATTTTAAAGACTGTACAGTATGCATATCTTTGTTTATCAAGCTTTTATTGGTTATTAACATTAAAATCCTTGGGTAAAGCTTTTTATTTTTTTCTTAAGTTTCTTTATTAATTATTTACTTTGGAATTTATTGAGTTGTTTAATTATAGTGCTCAGAGACTTTTTTGATACTTTCTGTTTTTAAATCATTTTTTAATTTAACTTTTACAATGAGTCCAATGTGTATGACCTAGACCAACTCATGTAATCTCTTTAGTTCTTGGTCTCTTTGTCTATAAAACAAAAACATTGGACTAGATCAGTGATGTCAAATTCAAGTAGAAATGGAAGATATTAAACCATAGATAAGGATCCCCAAGGGCTGCTAATTGACTTAGAAAAATACATATTAATTTTATGTTTTATTGCATTTTAATTTAATTATTTGGTTAATTTAATTTATTTAATTTAATTATTTAGTTAAACATTTCTCAATTCTGTTTTAATTTTGTTCAAGACGTATTCAGGAATGTTGTCATCCTCATGCTCCTGTGGGTGGTGTGTTTGACTTGTCTATACTAGATAATTCAGTCATCCTATGTTAACTATTTCCTTTAGTAATCATTAATTTTTTCTTTTAATATCCACAGATGCCCAGATTCTATCCGACCTGAAACAGTGCGTCCTTGTCTCCTCCCATGCAAAAGAGATTGTGTTGTGACACCTTTCAGTGAATGGACTCACTGTCCCACTTCATGCCAACGAGGTAAGAAGAAAATACATTGAATGTATCTCATTCTAACCTTCCAGCGCTTTTCTTATGGCTAGTGTTTCCATTGAAGAGTCTCAGTAATGAGCAATCATCATTCTTTCCTATCTCAGTGTTATCCTTGTGACTTACTTTACAAAAGTTAGAGAAAGTGAGGGCATTAAAAGTACACATTGGACATTAAGACAAAATTACTATTTGTAAGTGTTTATCATTCAGAGAAATAATATTTCATAGAAATCAGGCAATGTTAGAAGTAAAATGTAATTTAAAGATTATCTTGTTCAATCCCCTTATTTGACAAATAAAGAAATTGAGGCTGGAGGGATGAAGCAACATGCATAGGGACATGCAACTAGTTAATAATGGTAAAGAATAACTCACATTGGTTTAGAGCTTTAATATTTGTTTGTAAATCACTTTCCTCAGAACAACCTTGTGGGGTAGGTGGTACAAATATATGTTCTCCTTTGGAAGTCTTTTATTTTTCAAAATTATATATATTCACATATACTATATACACATATAATTAATATTTTTGTTTAATATTTAATAGTTTATTAATAATAATTTATATAATACACATTACATGTATATCATCTATAATGTGTACATACACATATACATACATAATCCCTTTTTGCATATTAGGAAAATAACTATTAGAATACCAAAGTATAGTGCTTGATAGTCATCAAGGAACATACCCACTCTGTACGTGTAGAAATACACACACACAAATGCCCTCATTTGATATTCACAATAGTCCTGTGAATTGATGTATTATTCATACCTTGATTTCAGCAAAGCATTTCATAAGCTTCCAGAATATCCTTATGGAAAAAGGGAGATGTGGCTAGATGATAGTACTTTTAGATACATATGCTGGTTGACTGAACCGACCCAAACAGTGGTCATTTACTAACCATACCGAATGGAATGGAAGCTTGTAGTAGAGTACCTTAAGGATCTGCTCCTGTCTCTGTGCTATTTAACATTTTTATCTTTGACTTGTATGAAAGCATAAGTTACATTTACGAAATATTCCAAAGACACAGAGCTAGGAGAAATGATTAACACACTGGATGACAGACTCAGAATCCACAATCTGGACAGACCGGAACAATGGGTCAAATATAAACATGAATTTTGTTAAAATTGTATATTATTCTGGTCTGCCTGGCCACCTTTCTCTCCTTCTAGTCTAGTCTAAAGTTTATAAGTGGTCAGTAAAAAGTTACAGTGGCAGAAAGTACAATTGCAAAGGGGAACCTGGAAGTCATGACAGAATGTCCCAAAGATCAAAGGAACATGATTTGCAAACTGTATGATATATTAACCAAAATTCAAATCTTAATAATATGTTCTAAATGAGAGGAAGGCATCTAGGCCTTGCTTTTAGGGCCTTTCAGTCCTCTGACAGGCAAATGTCAGATAAGTTCCAGACATGCACAGTTAAGACCAGCAGGATACCAAATGTTGCTGATCACTTTGAAATGACGTGCATATGTTAACTTAAAATTTTTACTCCTAACTTTGAGATGATTTGGATATGTTAATGAACTAACCGTAAGGTAGCATGGATAAAAGGTACCCTGTACCCCACAATAACCCTATAAAAATGAGACCTCAGGGGGCGGAGCCAAGATGGCAGCTGGTAAGCAGGGAATAGTCTGAGCTCCCTACCGAGACCCTCCAAAAACTTATAAAAAATGGCTCTGAACCAATTCTAGAATGGCAGAACCCACAAAACAGCAGAGGGAAGCAGGGCCCCAGCCCAGGACAGCCTGGGTGGTCTCTGGGTGAGGTCTATTCCACATGGAGCTCGGAGCTGGAAGCTGGGAAAGGAGTGGAGCAAAGCCCAGCCTGAGCGGTGTGGACCATCCAGACCAGAAGCCGGGCGGAGGGGGCCCTAGCACCCTGATTCAGTGAGCTGCAGCAGTTACGAGACTTCTCAACCCACAAACACCAAAGACTGCTGAGAAGGTTAGTGGGAAAAGCTGCTGGAGTGGAAGGAGTTCAGTTCGGCTTCCAGCCCCAGGGGCAGCGGAGGTGGGGCAGCTACAGCTGTTGTTACTTCCGGCTCAAGGCCCACCTGGTGGGAGGAATTAAGTGGCGGATCAGAGCAGGGGTCCACAGCCTGCTGAAGATCTAAGCCCAGTTCGGGTTGGGGGTCCTTGGGGAAGGAGCAGTGCTGGTGCGGCAGAGCTGGCACCTCCCCCCTCAAACGTGGAACATAGAACTCTGTAATCTACAAGCAGTCATACCCCACTGAAAAACTCAAGGGTCAAGTTAGTTGGCTGGGAATATGGCCAGGCAGCGAAAACGCACCCAGATTCAGTCTCAGACTTTGCTTTCTTTCTTTGCTGCCAAAGAAGACCAAAACATACAGACAGAAGAAATTAATAAAGTCAAAGAGCCTACAACAGAAACCTCCAAGAAAAACAGGAACTGGTCCCAGGCCATGGAAGAGCTCAAAAAGGATTTGGAAAAGCAAGTTAGAGAAGTAGAGGAAAAATTGGGAAGAGAAATGAGAAGGATGCGAGAAAACCATGAAAAACAAGTCAATGACTTGCTAAAGGAGACCCCCAAAAATACTGAAAAATACACTGAAGAAAACAACACCTTAAAAAACAGACTAACTCAAATGGCAAAAGAGCTCCAAAAAGCCAATGAGGAGAAGAATTCCTTGAAAGGCAGAATTAGCCAAATGGAGAAGGAGGTCCAAAAGACCACTGAAGAAAATACTACTTTAAAAATTAGATTGGAGCAAGTGGAAGCTAGTGACTTTATGAGAAATCAGGATATTATAAAACAGAACCAGAGGAATGAAAAAATGGAAGACAATGTGAAATATCTCATTGGAAAAACCACTGACCTGGAAAATAGATCCAGGAGAGATAATTTAAAAATTATTGGACTACCTGAAAGCCATGATCAAAAAAAGAGCCTAGATACCATCTTTCAAGAAATTATCAAGGAGAACTGCCCTGATATTCTAGAGCCACAGGGCAAAATAGAAATTGAAAGAATCCATCGATCACCTCCTCAAATAGATCCCAAAAAGAAATCTCCTAGGAATATTGTCGCCAAATTCCAGGGCTCCCAGATCAAGGAGAAAATACTGCAAGCAGCCAGAAAGAAACAATTTGAGTATTGTGGAAACCCAATCAGAATAACCCAAGATGTGGCAGCTTCTACATTAAGAGATCGAAGGGCTTGGAATGCGATATTCCGGAGGTCAATGGAGCTAGGATTAAAACCTAGAATCACCTACCCAGCAAAACTGAGTATCATGTTCCAAGGCAAAATATGGATTTTCAATAAAATAGAGGACTTTCAAGCCTTCTCAGTGAAAAGACCAGAACTGAATAGAAAATTTGACTTTCAAACACAAGAATCAAGAGAAGCATGAAAAGATAATCAAGAAACGGAAATTATAAGGGACCTACTAAAGCTGAACTGTTTTGTTTACATTCCTACATGGAAAGATGATGTGTATGATTCATGAGACCTCAGTATTACTGTAGTTGAAGGGAATATGCATATATATATGTTTATGTATATATATATATATATATATATATGTGAATGTGTATGTATGTATGTATCTATGTGTATATGTATGCATGTGTATGTATGTATATATATATGTGTGTGTTTTTATATATATATATATATATATATATATATATATATATATATATGTGTGTGAAAGAGACAGAGCAGACACAGGGTGAGTTGAAGATGAAGGGAAGATAACTAAAGGAAATAAAATGAAATTAAGGGACTAGAGAGCAACATACTGAGAGAGGGAGATAGGGAGAGATAGAATGGGGTGGATTATCTGGCATAAAGGTGGCAAAAGGAAGCAGTTCTGTGGGAGGAGGGGAGAGGGCAGGTGAGGGGGGAATGAGTGAACCTTGCTCTCATCAGATTTGGCCTGAGGAGGAAATACCATACATACTCAGTTGTGTATCTTACCCCACAGGAAAGAAGAGGGAGGAAGATAAAAAAAATAAATGCGGGGGATGATGGAGGGGAGGGCAGATGGGGGTGGAGGTAATCAAAACAAACACTTTGGAAAGGGGACAGGGTCAAGGGAGAAAATTCAATAAAGCGGGATGGGTTGGGAAGGAGCAAAATGTAGTTAGCCTTTCACAACATGAGTATTGTGGAAGGGTTATACATAATGATACATGCGTGGCCTAGGTTGAAGTGCTCGACTTCTTAGGGAGGGTGGGTGGGAAGGGAAGAAGGGAGAGACTTTGGAACTCAAAGTTTCAAAAACAGATGTTCAAAAACAAAAACAAAAGTTTTTGCATGCAACTATAAAATAAGATACACAGGCAATGGGGCGTAGAAATTTATCTTGCCTTACAAAAAAGGAAGGGAAAAGGGGATGAGAGGGGAGGGGGGTGATAGAGGGGAGGGCTGACTGGGGAACAGGGCAACCAGAATATATGCCATCTTGGAGTGAGGGGGAGGGTAGAAATGGGGAGAAAATTTGTAATTCAAACTGTTGTGAAAATCAATGCTGAAAACCAAATATGTTAAATAAATAAATTTAAATAAAAAAAACAAACAAAAAAAATAAAAATAAAAATGAGACCTCAAACTCCTGCCCCCTGAATAGTCTTGTCATCTCCATCTGGGTCCATGCTGCTGAGTTATGTGAGTTACTCTCTGTGCCTCTCCCCCTCTTCTCCCTATTCCCCACACTATCTGCCTTCCTGCATCACTCCATCCTTGTCCCCATGCATCTGCCTCTGTACCCTGTCCCATACAGTGCCCCATTTATCTCTATATTTTTGTGCCACTTGCCCCAGCACCCTCTGTGCCTTGTAAATATGTTATTGAAGCCTCATTTACTGCTGCCATTGTAGTTTGTCCCAGTGAGGACCTAAAGAACCAGGCATGCCAGCCTCATTTCATAACTCCATAAATTAATGATCAATTCATGAATTTAATTGATATAAATGTAAAATTTTATATTGTAATTAAGCAAAGGGTAACAACAATCCTTCCCACAAAAAATTATATGAATAGATAATAGTTTCATGAAAAAAGATCTGTGATTTTAGAGGAATAAAAGTTCAATAAGTACCACATTAACAGGATGACGTGGCATCCAGAAAAGCTAATGCAACCCTGCCTGAATTAAGAAAGACTTAGTGTCCAGAAAAAAAAAATTATAGTATTACTGTATTTTGCCAGGTCAGCCTAGCTCTAGAATGTGGAGATCAGTTCTGGGAGCCATATTTTGGGAAAGACATTGTTATATTGGAGCACATAGAAAGGTACGTATCCAGGGGAGACAGCAATGTTCCACGGAAAGAGCAATAAATTGAAGTTAAGCTGACCAGGGTTCAAATCCTGACTCAGCCATTGACTACTTACAGTATCTTGGACAAGAAGATGTTTAGCCTTTCTCAACCTGTTTCCTTATTTATAAAATGAAGATGTTGAGAAGAGGGGATCACTAGATGACTTCTAAGATTCTAGCTCTAAAATTTAAGATCCTGTGATATGAAGAATGGCCAAAAATGTGGTTCATGAATATAATGGAATTGTGCTTTAAGGGAGACGTGGACCTGCTACAAAGTAAAGTAAGCAGCTTCAAGAAAACAATATACAGAATCAGTACAATATCACTAAGAACAACAGCCACCAAACAACGAAAAATGAATGTTGCAATAGTATAAACAGTAAGATAGGCCCCAACGGAGAGATGGAAGGAGATATTTTCCCTGTCCCTTTGCAGAATGGGAGATCCTTATGTGCGGAGTATTGCGTAGGTTCTCTGGAATTTTTTTCAATATATTTATCATTTTATTGAAGTTCTCTTTTTCTTAAAAAAAAATCCTTTGTTAAAAGACAGAGGCTTTTTTAACCCTTTTCATGTAATGGATCCCTCTGGCCTTCTGGTGAAGCTTTTCTCAAAATAATATTTTAACTGAATAAAATTAAATACATAGGAATACAGAAGAATCCAATAATATTAAAATAAGGATTTAAATTTTTCCCATACAAGTTCATGGACTCCCTGCACCTATCCATGGACTCTTTGGAGGCTTGTGGACCTCAAATTAAGAACTCTTTTTGTAAAGATAGTTCTCAGGGAGGAGGGAAGGGAGAGGGATGAAGGAAGAAATTTATGTTACGTTAAAAAATAGTAATAAAATTTACTTGACAATAGATCTCATGACATTGAATGGATGGGGATGTAAAGAAGTAATTGAAGGGTATAGGATTAGTCTGGAGAGAAGATATTTAGGCAGAGCATGACAGGCCATTTAGTAAGGATGTTTAGGCTCCTTAGCACAGTGCCTGGCATATTTAATAAATGTTTCTGGTTGATTGATAGAGAAGAAGACACGAAGTTTGTGATGGCCACATGATAATTGATATCAGTAAATATTTCTTTGAGCCATTGATCCTTCAGAAGAGAATATGGAATCAGTTTTATAATTCATTTGTTGAATAGTTTTTTTTTATTTTTGTTTAGAAAGAATAATACTAGATTAGGGTAATGTACTAGTCTTTTTTGTTTTTGTTTTGTTTTTAACTCTGAGTCAGATTTTCCTCAGTCCTGGTTATAGAGTGACTTTGGACACTTAAGGCAGTCAATTATCTTTGTTAAGTCATTGGGGAATGATTTAAACTACTGCTTCAGTATATTGAACCTGTGGCAGTCAATATCTCCCCATTGCTCCCCAAAGTCTTCTTTTACAGACACAGGAGCTAGGAAAGTTGTCCCTAAATATACATACATATATATATATATATATATATATATATATGTATACACACACACACACACACACACACATATATATATATATATATTCTATGAGTAATCTTAAAAATTAACTCCAATTTCTAGAAACTCAATTAGATATTTAAATGCTTGGCATTATAATGAAAATCATCTCAAGCCTCCACAGACTCAAGTACCTCCAAGTTTTCAAGCCTCGCTAATCCTTTTCACAGCCTGAGAGCCTGGGGACTTAAAGAACTGAAGATTTGATTTTAAACTTCTCTTGCTAGCTTTCTACCTTACCCAAAAATCATTTACCTTCATGTTCAAGTTCTTTTCAGAGGCCCCTAGCATATTAACTAAGTTCAGGTTAATTAAGGGGCAGATGAGAGAAGGAGGAGGTAGTCAGGGAGAAAAGGAGATGTGAAAGCCATAACATTTCTTCCTCATTCACTGAGGAAAATTTGAAGTCTTGAGGGAAGGGGGAAAAAAAGGAAAAGTATTCACTACAGGATCTAGGCATTAGAATGGTTCCAAAGATTCTAAGTAGTTTCTTAATATTCTGTATGAAGAGAATTAGATATGAATTGAGGCATCCTGACATAGTGGATAGACCACAAAGTCAAATGGGCCTAGGGTTAGAGCACTGGTTTGGATGCTTATTAGTGTCATGAGACTGGGCAAATTACTTAATCCTTCCAGGCCTCACCTGTCAAATGACCTGTACACAGGTCAATAGTATATGACACATACGGTTGTTGTTTAGTCATATCAGTTGTGTCCAATCACCCCCTTTGGAGTTTTCTTGGCAAATTTACTGGAGTGGTTTCCTTTGCCACCTCATTTTATAGATGACGAACTGAGGCCAACAAGGATTAAATGACTTGCCCAGGGTCACACAGCTAGTAAATGTCTAAGGCTGGATTTGAACTCATGGAGATGCATCTTCCTGATTCCCAGCCCAGTCCTCTAACCACAGTGTCACTTTACTGCCCCTATGATATAGTCTAGGGCTGGAAATAGCAAAAGACCCTGAAGCCAACAGTCCTTGCCATAGTAGTAGCTCATCACTGTTGCTCCCAGCCCTAGCCCCTCTGACAGTTATCAGTGAAATTACCGTGGTGGAAATTCAAACTGGTGGAGGCTTCTACAGATGCTGCTGCCCCATCTCCTCGGCAGCCAAGGCTATTGAAGGAGTGGCATGAAGAAGTTGTTGGCATTGTCAAGTGGCTCAACACCTGAAACCAATATTGTTTTATCAATGGAAAGAAAATAGTAATAGATTCATTTCTCTCTGCTTTCCTGCTGAACCCTAAGGATCTCAGGACTTGTCCTTCTGACATGCAGCTGAAACTTCCTATTGTTTTATCCTCCTCTACTAAAATGTGAACTCTAGGGAGCATGGGCTGCCTTTCTTTTCTGATAGCACAGTGTTTATCCCATAGGAAGAAGTCAATAATTGGGCATTCATTCTTTCATTAAGGGTTGAATTCAGTCTTCATCACATTTTTCTTCTTATTAAGCTCACTTCTAGATTCAGTGTTAGAAAGAGGTTTATATTTTAGACATACAGACATATCAATTACTTGTGCTCAGTTATGGAACCATCTAGTCTTAGCCGGGCGGCTAGGTGGCACAGTGGATAGAGCTCTGGACCTGGAGTCAGGAAGACTTATCTTCCTGTGCTCAAATCCAGCCTCAGACACTCAGTAGCTGTGCATCCCTGGTTAAGTCACTTAACCCTGTTTAACTCAGTTCCTTATCAATAAAATGAGCTGGAGAAGGAAATGGAAAACAAGTCTGTCTGCCAAGAAAACTGCAAATGAGGTCACAAAGAGTTAAACATACCTGAACAACAATCTTAACTAGTAAAAGTATTGTCTTCTAAATAACTCTGAAAGGGAACGAAGGGAGTTATTATCTCCATTTTACAGATGAGGATAAAGGCTCAGAAAGATTAAATACCTTAATTAGTGACCTAGCCAATTACCTCAGTTAGGATTTGGATCCTGCTCTTCTTACTCTGAGACCAGTGCTCTATCCACTGTTCTCTGCTGCTCCAGTACCAATCTCCCAGGGCATGCCCGCTGTTGATGAGGGCAATCATTTAGTTTCTCTTCTTTAAAACCTTTGCTTTTGTTTTCACCCTTTTTGGGGCAGGGAGTCATCTTTCTGGGTTTTTGGTCCCTAACCCACAACAACTGTAGATTTTCTTTCTATCTTCTGGATCCATTTTTTTTAACTTATATAGAGACATTTCCCCCTCGCCCCCCTCCCGGGGAAACTTCTACACTCATAATGAATTACTCCCCAGTCATAGTTTTAACTGTTGGAGATTATCAGCTGCTTTGATTGGATTCAGTTTGGAAATGATTTCTATTATCATCCAAGTCATCACCCCTTATCTTCACTTCAGAGTCACAAACCAAAATTATTGTTAAAAGATTTCTATCAGACCTGTCATCTGTGGAACTCAGAACACTGGGCATAAATCTTTGAACAAGCAGTGTTTGATACAGTGCATGTAAAACAGGAAATTGGTCCCAAAAGGGTGGAAAAGAGATGAGAAAGGAGCTAGGACAAAAGTTAAAAGATTAATAAGAAGAGGAAAATGAAAACCTGCAATAAATGTCAAGAAGTACACACATTGAGAACTAGATTCAACCAACACTCAATACCAATACCTTGTATGAGGAAAGAAAAGGGAATTTTTCCTCCATGGTTCATCTCTTGGGAGTGCTTGAAGAGGCACTAAATGCTCTTAATATTATTATTGGAGTGATGGGAAGGCCCAATTCCACCTTCTTTCTTGCAATGGCCAGGCAAAGCTTATGATGTACTAATTCATTCTATTGTTGCCTTAATAGGGGCCACACAAATGATGGATGTAAATTTTAGTTTTCTATCTCACATGCTATTATTAAGTATTTTCAACTAGATTGAAACCCTCTTTGGGACAAAGATCATGCCTTGTAATTGTATTCTGTCCAGTGCCTAACTCAATACTGAGCACATGGTAGGGAATCAATAGCTATCTGGTGAGTAATTGATTCAATTAATTTGACACTATCTAATCATTTAATTAATATCTCACAGACTGTTATCTGAGAACTCCACCTCTAATTGAAATTGTAGGTTGTGATCAAATACTTATTTTTCTGTGAATGAAATTGGACAGAAATAGATAATACAAAATATCAGTTATTTCCAACAATGATCACTGGGCTTCAAAATGTAGTCAGAGACACATTCAAATTCATATATGCATCCCTCTTCCTCCTTTTACACAAATGCCTGACCCTTCCTATCATATCCTGACCCCTTTTTCATATACCCTGTTCTCCTCTTGGCTTAACTATACTTCTGGACACCTGAGACACAGGTGAGCAGGAAGAGAGAGTGATTATTTATCTGCAAATAATGAAGAATTGACTTGAAGGATCAGAGTTAACTTAGAAGGTTAGGCTTTAGGTCTTGAGCATTAATTCTCAGACAGGATTCTTGGAGACATCTATGCCTACAAAACGTTGTTACAGCTTCGACCCTTCATAGGCTAGGGACCCTTTGTCTTCACCCAATCAGCTGATGTCTGTAATTTGTATGAAGCTCTGTAATTACCTTCTACTCCTTAATCCATGGGGGTATAGCTATGATTTCTTCAGCACATAAAGTAGTAATTAACTCACCCCTTCCATTCTATTTAGAACAGGGAAAGCTCTTCATACAGTGGTACTAAAAAATAGACTGACAGGATACTCGCACTAGGCAATCAAAAGGATGACAGCTATCCCAAATGTGTGGGCACTATGGAGTATAATGGTATAATGGATTGAATATTGAGCTGTATAGGGAGTGAAGTGTTGGTTTAAATTTAATTTCTTTCATACTGCTAACCAATTTTCCTAGTGATTTTTGTTAGTCTTTATTCCAGTATCTGGGGTCTTTGTGTTTATCAAATACTATGATATTAAATAAATTTGCTTCTATATGTTTTGCACCTCATCTGTTGTTCTAATCAATTTTGCTATTTTTTAACCAGTGCAAAATCGTTCAAGGGTTGATGCTTTTTTTATATACTTTGATCTGAGAAATTAAAAAAAAAACCTGGGCTCTCTTTCCAGTTTTACCACTAAGAAGCTATATGACTTTGGGAAAAGACTGTAACCTTTGTGGGCCTCAGTTTTTAAATCCATGAAATCAAAATGTTAGGCTAGATAACTTCTAGGTTTTTTTCTAATAAATGCTTTTTTATTCATTCATTCCTATTTGAAAAGTGAGTGTTCTATATTTAGATGGTTTCTCAGTTCACTTTTAACTGTAATAATCTTTGAACTCTATTCAAAAGGAATAAAATTGAAAACAGAAATCATACAGAGCCAGGACAAGATCAAATGATGCCTAAAGTAAGAAGTATCATCTGAATCTATGAGATCAGACCACAGTCCTTGTGGAATCATGCTATGGGACTTCTCATGGGACTTTAGCCCCTACTTAGGAGACCACTGCCCTTGTGGTTGTTATGATGTCAAATGAAGCTATGTTTGTATGTACGTATGCATGTATGTATGTATCTATGCATCTATCTATCTATCTATCTATCTGTCTATCCATCCATCTATCCATCCATCCGTCTATACACGTACACATTTATATGTATATATACATATATGCATAAATTCATGTGTATGTATGCATATGTATTTCTGTGAAAATATGGGTTTATGTAGGTATACATGCATGTGTGTATATATACATATATATGTGTATATACATATGTATATAGATAATATATTCTTAACATAGTACCTGACATAGAGTAGGTGCTTATTACTTATTCCCTTCTCCTTCCTAGTCTTTCCCCCTACTCCGTCTCTCTGCTTTCATTTGGAAGAAGGGGAAAGAAAATGCAATGTAATCTGTGATGAAGATCATAATTGATATCTACTTTTCCCAGACAAAATGGAAAGGGAGGAAGGCTCCTACTAGTCACTACCTTCAAATGCAGATTTCACCTGCTGAGAGACATCCACAACCATAAAATGACATATTGGGTGTGACATAATAGAAGAATTTTCCTAGTGACACCTATGCAGCTGCTAAGCATAGCAGTTAGTTTGGGTTATAAAAGCCCTAAGGGCAGATACTAATCTTAGAAAAGGAGTGGTTTAGAGACCAGCCTAAAGACTAACTAAGGGTATATGTGAATTGTCTTGATTGGTTGATCACAGAACCTCTGGGGTCAGACCACAGTTCCTATAGAGTTATACTATGACTTCTCAGGGAGCCTTAGCCCTACTTAGGGACTACTGCCCTTGTGGTTGTTAGGAGGATCAAATGAGATAGTATTTGTAAAGTGCTTAACAAAGTGCCTGGAACATAGTAAGTGCTTAATAAATGCTTATTCCCTCTCTCTTCTCCCTAGTCCAGTGTTTCCTTTTATTGATGAAGAAACTGAAGCCCCAAAAGGGTTTTGCCCAAGATTAAGCAACTTATAAAGTGGCAGAACCAGGAATTAAACTGAAGCTTTAGAGGCCACATGATTCAATCAATAAGTAAACAAACATTTATGAAGCATTTATTTTATGAGACACTATGCTAAAGGCTGGGAATGCAAAAAAAAGGGAGGGGGGGAACTGTTCATATCCTCAAGGAGCTTATGTTCTAATGGGGGGAAACAACATGCAAACAACCACATAATACTCTACACGATGCCCAAAAAGTCTTACTGTAATTTTAAGCTTTAATAGCTTAAAACTGCACTGAGACATTTTTTAGCACTATGTGTATGCATGTGTGTACAGTTATATGTTTGTATATATGTATTTAAATAGGTGCATATATGTATATGTGTTTATATATGTTTATATATGGAGAGAGAGAGAGAGAGAGAGAGAGAGAGAGAGAGAGAGAGAGAGGTATAATACCAGAGAGAAGGAGCTAGCAGTAGGAAAGTCTTCCTGCATAAGGTGGTATTTGACCTGGGTTTTGAAGAAAGCCAGTAGGCAGAGGTAAGGAGGGAAAACATTCTAGGTATATAGAACAATCAATGAAAAAGGCTTTTAAGAGATAGAATCTCAGAATTAGGAGACAGAATATCCATCACACCATGTTGCCTTGCAGATTTCATTAATAGAGCCATCGATTAAATACAGGCATCTTGGTATAATGGAAATAAGATGCAAGAGACTTGGATTCTAAACCTGATTCTGCTACTAAATGTATGACCTTGGGTTAATCCTTTCCTCATCTGTATTATAAAGGGGTTAGCTGGGTGACCTCAAAGTAAAGTCCCTTGTAATTTGAAGATGTTATGATTTTGAAGCTTATTCAGCATCTGCTATATGCTTAGCATTTTGAGACAAGAGATATAGAAGGATGTTAAGAACCCTAAAATAAAGCTTGAGGCCACTTTTTCTTGTTGTAACCAAAATATATGCAGAAAGAGAAGGAAAATACCTTAGAAACAAATGTTCTTAAAACAAAGCTCATCATGACACTACGGAAAGAGCAATAGATTTCAAATCAGAGAATGCTGGCTTTAAACCCTAACTCTCATTTACTCCCTTTGGGACCCAGAGCAAATCATTTCTCACTGGGCTTCAGTTTCCTCATCTGTAAAATGGGATAGGTCGTAGAGTACAAGGCCTCTAGAGGACCTTCCAACTCTAATATTTTTTGAAGATTTTTGCTTCAGACACCTGCACTGGGAGCAGAAATGGAGGCAGACAGAGTAGAGATGACAAAAATAGGATAATGAACTATTAGAATGGAAACTCAATGAAATAGATGCTTATGGTATATTAACAACAACAACAACAACAACACCACGTGTTAATACATCACATTGGACTTCATTCTTCATCTCCCAAATGCACTGTATTATATTCTCTGTTAAAGTACAGAATGACTTTGTGTTTTTATAAGCACTATTTATTGCTTTCATGTAGCAGCCAAGCTCCATTCTAATAATACACAGAGTATTATTACCAGCTAACATTTATGGAATACTTTAAAGTTTACAAAGCTCTCTCTCTCTCTCATATATATACATACATACATATATATATATATATATATGTATGTGTGTGTATGTATATGTATGTATGTATACACACACATATATACACACATAAACGCACACATGTATATATGTATATAATATATATGTGAAATCCTGAGATTAGTGCAATTATTATCCCCATTTTACAGATGAATAAGCTAAAGTTAACACAGTTTAAGTGATTTGCCCAGGGTCATTCAGCCATCAAGTTTCTGAGGTGAGTTTCAAACTCAAGCCTCTAAGTCAAACCTTCTGTTGGCTCTATCACGTAGCTGTCTAATCTGCCTGATCTAATGATCTCTTAGGGTTAGTGACATAGCTTACATTTGTTTGGATAAAAACATGCTTTCTTTTCAAAGTATCTCCAATTCTCATTGACTTCTTCATATTTCTAGGATTGTCCATGGGCTTTTTAATATGATTCTTATTTGCCCTCATAAGTAAATGAGTTGCTGTTAAGAAACAGAGAATCTGATTCTAATTAGTAGTTTATTTTAGCCTCATATGAATTGCAAATGAAGTAGAATAAATTAGATGTGATTTAGTTAGGATATCATTTTAAGTTTATTAACTAATCTTCTACAATTAAAAAGAGAAGAAATCATTTTTCACCTCCTTGATGTGGTCTCATTTCAATATGATTGATTCTAAACTTAAAAAAATGCTTTTTTTGTGAAGTGTTTTTGTTCTCTAGATAGGTTCCTGGGGGCAGGGGGAAGGGGTGTCTGCATATTGTGCAGTTTCCAACATGGTAATAAAGCTGGTAGGGAGAGATGCAATTAAACACTGGCACCTTAATATTTCAATTGGGAACTTCAGGTCTAATAGAAAGTAAATAATTTATATACCAAAACAAATCAAAAGCTAATACAGAATCCAAGCTCTAATGTATGAAATAGATTGCCCAAAGTCTATATACACTTCTATTAAGAAAAATCAAGTTAAGCCAAATTTAACTGAAGAAACTGATATTTCTTCAAATTTTAACACTGTCATCTCAGTCAAAAGTTGGTATTTCAACCTCACTTTTCAAATCCTGCAAGATTGAAGATGAATTTTTAAAAAATATTGATTGTCATACATATGATGATGAGTCAAAAATGTAAAGATAATTATGCAATAAATGATTGATTCTCTGCCATTTTAGTTATCTCCAGGCTAAATTTAATTTACTCTGATACCTAAAATATGGTTGATGGAGTTCTAGCTGCAGACCTTATGGTCAAAGATGAATGCTTCTGCATTAGCTAAGGAAAGAATGCAAACTGGACAAAGTTATGGACCAACACTTTTCACTTTCTATTTGACTTCCCATAACACTTGCGATCTCAATATCATGAATTTTATTCCTTACATTTAATATGGAACTTCAAGTATTTGTTTTATTCTCTAAATTATTCATGTTCTTTTCTCCTCAACAAAATTATATACTACTTAAAGGCAAAGATGACATCATATATTTTTTCTTGTTTTTATCTTTGTCCTCTTGTGTGTGTGTGTGTGGGGTGGAATATTATGTGATCTTAGTAAATACTTATTTTTTTGGACCACATAAGAAAGCACTTTATTTTAAGCGGCAGATGTGCAAATGAGTAGATTACTCTCATTTTACTCAATTCGACCACATTTATTAAGTGCTTGCTATGGGCCAGCTACTGTGCTAGGCCAGTTGACCTAAAGAGTACTAGGAAAAAGTCCCTTCCCACAAGAAGCTTACAATGTCCTGGGTATACTATGTATGCAAATAAGTAAATATAAAATATAGACAAAGTAAACAAATTAATTTTAAGAGAAAGGGAATTCTAATAACTGGTGGAATCAACAAAGGCCCCAGAGACATCAACAAAATCTTGTGAATGTTCTGGTACTTGAAACTACTTAGAATGAAGTCACGGATTTGATCAATTATCAGTGAAAAGGGATTGTGATTCATGCAAAACCTGGAGTTAGGAAATGGAATGACTTGTATGAGATAATAGTTAGCAGGCCAGTACAACATGAATGAGTATACATGAGGGGGGAAATGAAATAACGATGGAAAAGCAGGTGGAAGTAAGAATTCTCGTTGTTGTTCAATCATGTACAACTCTTTGTGACCCAATTTGGGGTTTTCTTGATCAAGATACTGGAGTGGTTTACCACTTCCTTTTCCAGCTCATTTTGTAGATGAGGAAACTGAGGCAAACAGGGTTAAATGATTTGCCCAGGGTCATGCAATTAGTATGTATCTGAAGATTTTAACTCAAGGAAATGAATCTTCTTGACTCCAGGCTTGGCACTCTATTCACTGAGCCACCAATTCTGGAAGGCTTTAAATGTCAGACCGAAGAGGTCATATTTTATCCAAGAAGTAATAACAGCCATTGAAGATTTTTTAGTGTGTATGTGGTGGGGAGAGGGGTAATCATGGTCAGTTTATGCTTTTGCAATATTAATTTGACAGCTACATTAGATTAGAGAAGGAGAAAATGGAAATGGAGAGATAGATTAAGATGTTATATAGGTTACGTGAATGCAAGGCAATTGAGGTGAGAGATGTGAAAGTAGGGTTGGTAAGACTTGTCTATGGGAACTGAGGAAGAGGAAAGTGTCATTCATGATCCCAAGGGTGTAGTGCTAAGTGACTAGAAGGATGATGATATGATAAAGAGAAATGGGGAAGGTTGCAAGAGGGATGGACTTGGGTGGGAGGAGAATATGATGAGTACTGATTTAGACAAGTTGAGTATGAGATGGCAGTGGGATATATGGTTGGGAATATCCAGCAGAGAAGTGTTTAAAGACTCAAGTTCAAATACATATTAGGGCTCGATATATAGATTGTCTTATTGGTTAAATGCAGAAGTATCACCTTCTCAATGACTTTACCAGCCCTAAGTAGTCTTAATGTCTTCCCTTTGAGATTATCTCTAATTTATCCTTCATATGTCTTGTTTTTATATAGTCATTTTTATGTTGCTTCCCCCATTAGACAATGAAGACCTTGAGGGCAGGGACTGTTTTTGCCTTTCTTTGTATTTCCAGTACTTAGCACAGTGCCTTACATATAGTAGATGTTTAATAAATGCTTATTTATTTGACTTGATGCGATTTGACATGTAGATCAGCTTAACTATACTGGGCACTTGGAGATAGCAAAACACATCAAGTAATCAACCAGCCAATGAATTTAGTGACAAATAGGGATGTAAAAGCTATGTCTACACTGCACCAAAATTGTTGGTTGAAAAACAAACCAAAAAACCTCCAAACTTCAATCGCATTGGTGTGTCAACATTTAGATAAAAACAAACCAAAATCCAAACCACCAAATTATACTGATTTTTTTCTGTATGCAATCAAGGCAGCATTTAAATCTAGACACACACTTCATTTGTAAAATGTGGCAGATGAAACTGCAAAAAAACAGGTTTCATTCCAAGACTCATAGTGCCACAGATGATTTTAGATACTAGTGGATTCCAAAGATTTGACTATCTGCATAAAATACTATTTATAGAAAACAAACAGTTCATTTTCTAGAAGAGAGCAGAGTAGGTTTAAAGTCTCTTGGCAACTGCCCTTTTAAACTGTCATCTGAACACTCTAAGTCTGATCGGAATGGTATTACTTATACAAGCCTAAACAGAATGCTCTTAGCAATTAATAAAACACAGTTAGTATACCTATATGCCATGTGTACCAAAGTATAATAAAGATTATTGTAAAATGCTTTTCTATTAAAAGTATAATATACATATGCTTAATGTTATCATTCTAACTACAATAATAATCAGATGGCATTTTTATGCTAAAAACTTGTCATCTGCCAATGTACTCTGGAATTTCAATACATTTTAATTTTAATGTTGAGTGAGGACTAACAAGGTACTGCATTGTTTACCAAATACTGAATATATTATTTATGTCAGATTAAAAAGGGTCAGAATGGAAAAAGCACTACAATTTTGCTACATGGGCAGAAAGTGAAAGAAGAGACAAGTATAATTTGTCATAATTAATAGCATAGTTAAGAGCTCATTGTTTATATTATACAACTACTAATTATACCCATTATTATGTACTTACTCAGTTCTCACATTCTATTTGTAAAATGTATTATGATCATTAATTATTTAACTATTGCTTATGTTTTATCTCTTGCATGGATAAGCAGATTTATATAAACTCTTTTGCAACTCCATAGAGGAAGAGAAGCTAAATATTTTTAAATAAGGATGGCAAGTGACGCTAATCCTTATATTTATGTACCATATATGGGAACATCTTTGCCTCTCTTTGTAGGTCCCCACCTATGCCCCAGCCCCAAACACATACCAAATTGTCAAAGCAATTTGATAGACATTTATTAAGTATTCATTTTGTATAAATAAGTAACTTTTCTAGTTTCCAAAGGTAAAATCAGACACAGGTCCTGCCCTCAGGTAGTTGAAAATTTAATGAGTGAAACAGGTTATAAACAATTATTGTGATTCACAACCTGTTATATTGAGTATACAGAAATGAATTTAAGAAAGGAAAATTCCCTTTCCTTCAGGAATCATTAGGAAACTTCTTCCTCTAGGTGGTACCACTTCATGAGTTGGACCTTGATGGAATGAGCAGGGTTTCATTCTAAATGAGGAGCTTATATTACATTGATAGGGCAGAAATGCTAGCCTAACAGAGGAATCAAGGAACCTTGCAGGAGGCAGAAGGAAGTATCTGTAAGAGGCAAGGGAAACAAACAAACAAACAAAAACAACAAGCATCTTAATCTTCAAATTCAAATGGAGATAGTCCAGGATCTCTAACCCAAGAATTCTGGAATATTAGTGCCCCCAGGACTAGCAGCCCTGCCTCCACCCTAGGCTCTGAAGTCATCACTGAGGGTACTAATCTCTATGGAGGTGCCTGCTTTCCTTACTGTCATCAGTTCCGACTAATACTATAAGTCAAGTCAAGCTAATGAGCCCCAGGAGGGGCAGTATCATCTACAGTCATTACTTCTGCTTACAACTCAGCCCTACACACATCATCTTGGGATGCAGCTCCTGTGGAAATATGACCTGGCAACTGCTTCCTCAGCAGCCACAGCTATGTCTTTGTCACTGTCATATGGTTCAACTCTAGAAACATGATTATTAGTAGAAATGACAGTAAAAAAAACACCATCTTCCTTTACTATCTGTTTTGCCACTGAACCCTAAGAATGATAGGACCTTTCCATCTGATTTGCATCTGCAAATTTATAAAAAATACACACACATACATATATATGTATAGATGCATATATATATATACATATATACACATACATATATGTGTACATTATTTATTTTGGAAGCAAATTAGCCAATGTATACTTTATTGGTTTTTTTTTTTCTTCATAAAACCAGCTCCTAATTTTATTTATTAGTTCAATGGCTTTCTCACTTTCAATTTTATTAATTTCTCATTTGATTTTAAGAATTTCCATTTTGGGGTTTAATTGAAAATTTTTAATTTGCTCTTTTTCTAAGTTTTTGTTTTTTAGTTGCATGGCCAGTTCATTGATCTGCCCTTTCTTCCTTTTATTGATCTACACATTTAGAGATATAAATTTCTGCCTCATCCTTTCTTTGGCTGCATCCCATAAATTTTTGAATGTTGTTTCATTGTTGTCATTCTCTTTAATGAACTTACTGATTGTTTCCATTATTTGTTCTTTGTCCTACTCATTCTTTCAGATTAGATTATTTCATTTTTAAGTATTTTTTTTATTTATGATTCAGTGGCCCTTTATAGAATGTAATTTTATTGCACTATGTTCTGAAAGTGTTGCATTCAATATTTATGCTCTTCTTCATTTGGTTTTGTACTTTTTGCATTTGGCCAATACTAGGTTATTTAGGTATTTTTTTCAGTATTTTTTGTGCCTCTTTTATTAAGCTATTTATTGTTTTTTTTTCCATAATGCCCCCATCTTATTTCTTTACCTAATTTTCCCTCTACCACTCATATTTGATTTTGGAAATCATTTTTTACCTCCTCCAAATTTTTTTGTATTTGTGTGAAATTCACATTTTTCCTTTAATGTTTTGATTACAGTAATTTTGACCTTAATATCTTTTTCTTAGTTTGTATCTTTATCTTCAATGTCACCACAGTAGACTTTTATAGTCAGGTTCTTCTGTTGCTATTGTTTCCTCATTTTCCCATCCTAGTTCTTGACTTTGAACTTTATATTAAAGTTGGATTCTGTTCCTGGTGGTTTTTTGTTGTTGTTGTTGTTGTTGAGTTTTTTTTTTCATGTTGTTGCTTTCTGGGGTGAACTGTTCTAAGGTTCATTCTTTTTCACAATGCTGTTTTCAGAGGTAGCTCTAGGAGTGTGGAAATTTTTGTTGCTTCCAAGGTGGTATGATCTGTGGAGATGTGTGGTCACTGCTCTCCTTCTCTATGTTCTACTACATTCCCAGGAAGAGACCCTAATCCCTTGAGATCACAATCAGTACTGCTTCTCAAGGTCCCTGCTCCCTTTTTCTTCAAAGTCTCTCCTCCCTTGAATTGTGACCCAGAAGTGTGCACAGGCAATGCCAAACAGCTTCTATCCCTGTCTCCAGTGCTAGCACGGAGATACCCTGTAATCTCATCTCTTTTTGACCAATTGCCAATTTCCATTACATTCTCTGGCTTAAGAGGTCCTTAAGCTGCTCTGGCTTCTGTCTCCACCACCTAATCCTACTACTGGTATTGTGTTCATGTCAGCTCCAAGCTCCAGTGTTACTGACTCCAGTTCTGAACCAGGTAAGCTGCCAGACTGTAGTGCCAATGCTATATCCACAGCATCTATGGCTGCTATGAATATGCCAGCATAGCTCTGAATCACAAAATGTAACAGAACCAAAACATTTATTCCAACACTAGAAAGCTGAATCTAAAGAAATCTATATACATTACCAATGCAGAGGGCACTCCTATCCCCAAGACTTCCCTCTGTCAGGCCTTTCCACAAGCAGACTCCCTTAAGCAAAATTACTCCCTCTCTCACCCACACTAGCTGTTGCTGCTGCTGCTGCTCTCTCTCTCTCTCCCTCTCTCCCCAAGCTGCCACTTGCACCATCTCTCTCCCAGTTCTGACTGCTCTGTCTCACTTTCTGCTCTACCCCTTCCTACTTTACCCATTCAGCAAGCTCCTTCCACCACAGGCTCATGTGACTCAGGCTTCCATGTGACTCAAGCAGGTCACATGGGCCTATTAGTTGATGGGAAAGATCTTCCCATTTTCATTAACAAAACACAGACCCCTAGAAACCCCAGCTGCTAGCACCTGAGGCACCAGCACACAAAGCCAGTGACCAAGTCCCAGGCTCCTAGCACAAGAAGCTTGGGTCAGTGTCCCCCATGCTCCAGAAGGAGAGATCAACTTAAAAATCCAGTAAATAGACAAACACCATGAATAAAAAGCAGATATTGACAATGACCATAGATTCTTATTATGGGGACAGGGATGATCAAGGCATAAATTCAGAAAAGGACAACAATGTCACTATACCACATCCAAAACCTCAAAGGGGAATATAAACTGGTCTCAAGCCCAAAAAACCTTCTTGGAAGAACTCAAGAAGGATTTTAAAAGTCAAATAAGAGAGGTAGAAGGAAAAATGGGAAAAGAAATGAGGGGTATGCAAGAGAAAGCTTGGAAAATGAAGGACAAAATTGACTGCAGAAAATAAGTCCTTAAAAAATACAATTGGTTAAATGGGGAAAAAATGTACACTGAAGAAAACAGCTCCTTAAAAAGTAGAATTGGCCAAATGGAAAAGGAGGCACAAAAACTCACTAAAGAGAACTCCTTAAAAATAAAATGGGAGGGGCAGCTAGGTGGCATAGTGAGTAGAGCACCAGCCTTGGAGTCAGAAGGACCTGAGTTCAAATCTGGCCTCAGACACTTGACATACTTACTAGATGTGTGACCTCAGGCAAGTCACTTAACCCCAATTGCCCTGCCATCCCCCCTCAAAAAAATAAACAAATAAAATAGGCCAAATGGAAAAGGAGGTTCAATATCTAATAAAAGAAAACAATTCACTACAAATAAGAATTGGTCAAGTAAGTAGAAGCTAATGACTCTATGCGTTATCAAGAACCAGTCAAACAGAAACGAAAGAATGAAAAAATAGAAGAAAATATAAAATATCTCATTGGCAAAATAGATCCAGGAGAGACAATTTAAAATTCATTGGTCTTCCTGAAAACCATGATGAAAAAAAGAGCCTGGATGGGATTTTTAAGGAAATCATCAAAGAAAATTCTCCTGAGGTCCTAGAATCACAAGGTAAAATAGTCATCAAAAGAATCTAATGATTGCCTCCTGAAAGAGATCCAAAATTGAAAATGCAGAGGAATATTGTAATCAAACTCCAAAATTACCAGGTCAAAGAGAAAGTACTGCAAGCATCCAGAAAGAAGCAATTTGAATATCATGCAACCACAGTCAGCATCATGCAGGACCTTGCAGCTACATTAAAAGATTGGAGGGTGTGGAATACAATATTCCATAAGGCGAAAGAGCTTGGATTACAACCAAGAATCAACTACCAAGCAAAACTGAGCATAATATTTCAGGGGAGGAGATGGATATTCAATGAAATAGGGGACTTCCAAACCTTCCTGATGAAAAGATCAGAGCTCAACAGAAAATTTAATCTTCAAATACAAGATTCAAGAGACGTATAAAGGTAAAAAGGAAAGAAAAAAACATGTTATTAATATGGGCAAACTGTTTATATCCCTACAAGGGAAGATGACACTTGTAATTCTTGAGAACTGTATCATTATTATGACATTTAAAAGGGGGTATAGATAGACAGAGTTTGTAGTTATAAGTTGACTTTGATGTGATGATAAAAAATCTAATAAAGTGGTGCAAAAGGATTGTACTGGGAGAAGAGGAAAGGAAGAGGCAGACAAGGATAAATTACATCACATGAAAAGGCACAAAAACTTATTACAGTAGAGGAAAATAAGGGAGGGAGATGAGCATTGTTTGAATCTTACTCTCATCAGATTTGGCTCAAAGAAAGAATAAAATAATCAATTACCCTATAGGAAATAGGAGGGGAAAGGGGAAAGAAAAGGGAGGAGGCACATAGAAGGGAGGGCAGACTGAGGGACACACTAGTGAAATACAAAACACTTGTGAGGAGGGAAAGTGAGAAGGGAGAGAGAAAAGCATAAATAGGGGACAAGGGGGATAGGATGGAGAAAAAGACACAGATAGCAATCATAGCTGTGAATGTAAATGGATCAAAATCTCCCATAAAATGGAAGCAGATAGCAGAGTGGATTTAGAACCATGATTCTACAATATGTTGTTTACAAGAAAAATATTTGAAGTGGAAGGATACATACAGAGTAAAGGTAAAAGGCCGAAGCAAAATATATTATGTGTCATCTGAATTAAAAAAAAAAGCAGGGGTAGCAATCCTGATCTCAAACAAAAGCAAAAATAAATTTAATTAAAAGAGATAAGGAAGGAAACTACATCCTGATGAAGAGTACCATAGACAATGAAGTAATATCATTAATAAACATATATGTACCAATTGTTATAGCATCCAGATTCTCAGAGGAGAAGTTAGGGGAGTTACAGGAAGAAATAAATAACAAAACTATACTAATGGGGGCCTCAACCTCCCCCCTCAGAACTAGATAAATCTAACCACAAAATAAACAAGAAAGAAGTTAAGGAGATGAATAGAATTTTAGAAAAAGTTAGATATGGTTGATCTCTGGAGAAAATTGAATGGAAAGAGAAAGGAATGTACATTTTTCTCAGTGGTACTTTGCACGTACACAAAAATTGACCCTGTATTAGGGCATAAGAGCATCACAATCTCATAAAGAAAGGCAGAAATATTAAATGCATCCCTTTCAGATCATGATGCAATAAAAATTACATGTAATAGATGGCCATGGCAAGATAGACTAAAATTAATTGGAAACTAAATAATCTAGTCCTAATGAATGAGTGCATCAAACAGTACATCATAAAAACAATCAATAACGTCATCCAAGAGAATGACAGTAATGAAACAACATACCAAAACTTATGGGATGTAGTGAAAGTGGTTCTTAGGGGAAGTTTTATATCTCTAAATGCTTACATGAATAAAATAGAGAAAAAGGAGACAAATTAATTGGGCATGCAACTAAAAAAACTAGAAAAAGAACAAATTAAAAATCTCCAGTTAAATACCAAATTAGAAATTCTGAAAACCAAAGGAGAGATTAATAAAATTGAAATTAAGAAAACTATTGAACTAATAAATTGAAGAGGTGGTTTTATTAAAAAAACAATAAAATAGATAAACTTTTGGTTAATTTGATTTTAAAAAAAGAAAATCAAATTACCAGTATCAAAAAGGAAAAGGGTGAATGTACCACCAATGAAGAAGAAATCAAAACAATCATTAGTAGTTATTTTGCCAAACTCTATACCAATAAATTTGATAATCTTAGTGAAATGAATATTTACAAAAAATATAAATTGCCCAGATTAATAGAACAGGAAATAAAATAAATAACCCCATTTCAGAAAAAGAAATTGAAGAAGCCATCAATCAACTCCCTAAGAAAAAATCCCCAGAACCACATGAACTTACAAGTGAATTCTATCAAACATTTAAAAAACAATTAATTCCAATACTGTATAAATTATTTCGGAAAATAGGTGAAGGAATCCTACCAAATTCTTTGTATGATACAAACATGGTGCTGATACCTAAACTGGGAAGAGTCAAAACAGAGAAGGGAAGTTATAGACCAATTTTCTTAGTGAATATAGATGCAAAAACATAAAATATTAGTAAAGAGATTACAGCAACTCATCTCAAGGACAATACACTATGACCAGATAGGATTTATACCAGGAATGCAGGGCTGGTTCAATATTAGGAAAATTAATAGTATAATTGACCATATCAACAATAAAACTAACAGAAATCATATGATTATCTCAACAGATGCAGAAAAAGCCGCTCACAAAATGCAACACCCATTCCTATTAAAAACACTACAGGGCATTAGAATAAATTATGTCTTCAAACTTGAAATGATAGGTAGAATCTATCTAAAACCATCAGCAAGCATCATTCAGCCATTCCCCAATTGATGAAATGGGGATAAGGTAGAAGCATTTTCAGTAAGAACAGGGGTGAAACATGGATGTCCATTGTCACTACTGTTATTCAATATTTTACTAGAAATGTTAGCTTTACCAATAAGAGAAGAAAAATAAATTGAAAGAATTAAAGTAGGCAAAGAAGAAACAAACCTATCACTCTTTGCAGATCATATGATGGTATACTTAGAGAATTCTAGAGAATCAAGTAAAAAATTACTTGAAATCATAAAAAACAGCAAGGTTGTTGGATATAAAATAAACCCACATAAATCATTGGTAATTCTATATATTACTAACAAAGACCAACAGCAAGAGATAGGAAGAGAAAATCCATTTAAGGTTATTGTAGACATTATGAAATATTTGAAGAATCTATCTGCCGAAACAAACCTAGGAATTAAATGAGCACAATTACAAAACACTTTTCACACATATAAAGTCAGATCTAAGTAATTGGAAAAAATATCAGTTGCTCATGGGTAGGCCCATCTATTATAATTAAAAAAAACAATTCTACCTAAATTAATTACTCATTCATTGTCATGCCAATCAAACTATCCCCCAACATTTTTAGAGCTAGGAAAAAAACAATAACAAAATTCATATGGAAGAACAAAAGGTCCAAAACTTCATGAGAATTAATGAAAAGAAATGCAAGTGAAGGTGTCTTAGCCATACCAGATAGTAAACTGTATTATAAAACAGCAGTCATCAAAACTACTTGGTACTGGCTGAGAAATAGAGTGATGGATCAGTGGAATAGGTTAGGTACACAAGACACAACAGTCAGTAACTGTAGTAATCTACTATTTGATAAATCCAAAGACTCTACCTTCTGAGATAAGAACTCATTATTTAACAACAATTGCTGGGCAAACTGGAAAATAGTAAGGCAGAAACTAGGCATAGGCCAACATCTTATAATATCCTATATCAAGATAATGTCAAAATAGGTACATGATTTAGAAATAAAGACTGATACTGTTAGCAAACTAAGAGAGCAAGGAATAGTTTACCTGTCAGATCTATGGAGAAGGGAAGAATTTATGAACAAATAAGAGAGAACATTATGAAATGCAAAATGGATGATTTTGATAACATTAAATAGATTACATTGAATTCAAAAATTCAAAAGGTTTTGCACAAACCAAGAAGAGAAGAGAAGCTGAAAGCTGGGAAACATTTTTTACAGCCAGTATCTCTGATAAAGGCCTCATTTCTAAAATATAGAGAGAATGGAGTCAAATTTTTAAGAATATGAGTCATTCTCCAATTTATAAATGGTCAAAGGATATGAACAGGCAGGATTCAGAGGAAGAAATTAAAGCTAACTATAGTAATATGAAAAAATTCTCTAAATAACCATTAGTTAGATAAATGCAAATCAAAACAACTCTTAGGTACCATATCACACCTATCAGACTGGCTTACATGACAAAAAGGAAAATGATAAATATTGGAGAAGATGTGGGAAAATTGGAACACTAATGCATTGTTGGTGGAGCTGTGAACTGATCCAACCATTCTGGAGAGCAATTTGGAACTACACCCAAAGGACTATAAAACTGTGTACCCTTTGACCCAGCAATACTGCTTCTAGGTCTGTATCCCAGAGAGATCCTAAAAATGGGAAAAGGACCCACATGTACAAAAATATTTATAGCAGTTCTTATTGTGGTGGCAAAGAACTAAAAATTGAGGGGACGTCCATCAATTGGGGAATGACTGAATGAGTTGTGGTATATGAATGTAATGGAATACTATTGTGCTATAAGAAATGATGAGCAGTCAGACTTCAGAAAAAACCCTGGAAAGACTTTATATGAACTGATGCAGAGTGAAATCAGCAAAACCAGGAGAACATTGTACACAGTAACAGTCACATTGTGTGATGACTAACTTTGATAGACTTAGCTCTTCTCAGCAATGCAAAGATCTAAGACAACCTCGAATGACTCATAATGGAAAGTGCTGTCCACATACAGACAAAGAACTTTGGTGTCTGAATTCAGATAGAAACATACAATTTGCTCTCCTTTTCTGTTGTTTTGTTACTTCTTTCTCATGGTTCTTCTATTAGTTCTAATTCTTCTTTACATTATGACTTATGTGAAAATAAGTTTAATATGAATATATAAGTAAAACCTCTATCAGATTGCATGCCATCGTGGGGAGTAGGGAGGAGAGCTAGGGGGAGAAAATTTAAAATTCAAAATCTTATGGAAGTAAATATTGAAAACTGAAAATAAATTAATTATATAAAAAAGAAAATAAATGTTAAGAATAGCACATGGTAAGTAGCAAATAACATTGTAGATAATGAACAAACAGGAAAAGATTTCTTATTGATGTGGGAATCATGCCTTAATCAAGTATATGTAGTAATGTCAGACTATAGGTTTGTCAGAACTAAAATGAGAATTTTTAATCAAAACAAAACAAAAAAACACATAACTATGAAAAAACAAGAAAAAATGAAGAAGCCTATACAATTAAAACAATTTTAAATAAAATAATTGTATGAAATAATTGGAAATTTTTTAAAAAATCAGAATTAGACAATAGAGATGACATCGTTGCTGACTAAATAATTCCATCCAAAAATTTAACAAAATAAGTTAATTGCCACAAAGAGACCAGAAGAACCTTATTCAACAAATATTATTTGCCAAATGAAAAGACACATCTGGGTTAGAATATAAATAAGACAAAGAAATGGTTAGAATTTAAACATACCTATAAATTCTTGTGAAAGATGATGGATGATTATGTCTAGTATCACCTCATAAAATAAAGAGGAACAGTGGAGGTTAAAACCAGATTAAAGAATGCTTAGCAAGATATCCAATTTAGAAAAATCATTTCAAGGGCATCCAAGGAAGAAAATTAAGAACGAAAACCAGAAAAAAATTGGAAAACATTTCCAAAAATGGTATCAATAAACTATTTTTTCTTCAGGGAAACACCAGTAACATATATATACATATACACACACATATATATATATACACACATATATATGCATATATTTGTGTATATATACATATATGAGAAGATAGGAGGGATAAGAGAGTGAGGAGAAGAAATGAGACAATATTTATGCTGACAAAATTATGAGGCCATTAAGGAGGTATAAGGAAGGGAATATACCAAAGGTATGGGGAAAATTAGCAACTTTATTCATTATTAATATTGCAAAAAGAGGACTAAGAACATCAGGAACCTATTGACCCACTATAACATTCCTACATTCCTATCAATACATTAATCCATGACATTTTCAGTGAGGTCATTAGTGGGGAGCAAGCAAGCTTTTGCAAGGAATACTCAAATGAAGCAAATCTTTAACATTTCTTTAAAACTGAAAATCCTTGCAAGGAGGTATTGTTTTATTCATTGTTTTCAAATGTGGCAGATTACTTGGCACATAGTTTGCACTTAAATTCTTGTTGGTTGGTTAATCCCACAGTTAATTGAACGATGTTTAGCATATAAGATCCTGTTTTACTTAATTGTTTGATGATTTTTTAAAAAAAGGATTTTAAAATTTTTGAACAAGACCCTAACTCAGAGGATTTCTTATGGTGAGACATCTCGCATCCATCCATCAAGATCAGTATTCCTTGGGAGATACAGTAATGAAAATAGTGTGGTTCAATGACCCTATGATAATAAACATTAGCCAATACGTGTAACAGATTTTTGTTCTACCAGCTTATTTGCCATTATGAGGAAAGAGATCAAGTGCAGAGTCTAGGTCAAGGAGGGCCTTTCTATGGATGATGAGAGCCTCCAGAAGCCCGTTTGCCATGACAGTATGCTGATCACATCAAGCCCCAGGACATTGCAGAGCATCCTGAAAGAATCCGTAATCAGGAGTTTGGCTGTCAATTGATATCTACCTATTTTTCAGATTTAAACATGCACTTGAATGAACACCCTGTAGATCGTGTATCTGGGACAGACAGTAGAGATATTGGTCACTGAGCCAAGCACAGAGTTTAAAAGGAAAACAGCAGGCTGAATTGCTTTTGGGAAATTACTTTGTTCTTTTATTGACCCCAAGCTTACTATGAAAGAAGTCCACTTTAGAACAACCACAGGTTTAATCCCTATCCAGCCCCCTAAAAAGTCTATAGAACTTTAGGTATTAAAGAATAAAAAATGGCATATTAGCTTATTCATGGAACTTTCCCTTCTCACTGTTTTCACAAGAGATATAAAGAAGAGGGAGTTAAGATGGCACAGTAGCAGAAAGCAGTACAGTTAAGCTCCCCTTTGCATGCCTTTTCCAAAGAGACTTAGAAAATGACTATTTGCAAAGATGATTAGGGAAAAAGAAAAAGAACCTATATGTTCTAGAACGTTTGTAGCATCTCTCTTTGTGGTGGCAAAGAAGTAGCAATTGCAGGGATGTCCATCAGTTGGGGAGAGGCTAAACAAGTTGTGGTATATGACTGTGATGGAACATTACTGTGCTATAAGAAATAATGAACTCTATGATCTTAAAAAAAAAACATGGAAACATTTGCATAAAATAATGAAGAACAAAAGGAGCAGAACCATTGTATACAGTACAACAATATTGTTTTAAGAACAACTTTGAGGGGGGGCGGAGCCAAGATGGCGGCTGGTAAGCACGGACTAGAGTGAGCTCCATACCTGAGTCCCTCCAAAAACCTATAAAAATGGCTCTGAACCAATTCTAGGACGGCAGAACCCACAGAATAGCAGAGGGAAGCAGGGCTCCAGCCCAGGACATGGTCTCTGGGTGAGGTCTATTCCACACGGAGCTGGGAGCTGGGAACAGAGTGGAGCAGAGCCCAGCCTGAGCGGCGTGGACGATCCAGACCAGAAGCCGGGCGGAGGGGGCCCTAGCGCCCTGAATATGTGAGCTGCGGCAGTTACCAGACCCCTCGACCCACAAACACCAAAGACTGCGGAGAAGGTTAGTGGGAAAAGCTGCGGGAGTGGAAGGAGTTCCTGGTTTGGCTTCCAGCCCCGGGGGCAGCGGAGGTGGGGCAGCTACAGCTGTTGTTACTTCCGGCTCCAGGCCCACCTGGTGGGAGGAATTAAGTGGTGGATCAGAGCAGGAGTGCAACAGCCTGCTGAAGATCTAAGCCCAGTCTGGACTGGGGGTCCTTGGGGAAGGAGGAGTGCGGCTCTGACAGAGCTGGCACCTCCCCCCCAAACATAGAACATAGAACTTGTAAGTCTACAAGCAGTCATACCCCACTGAAAAACTCAAGGGTCAAGTTAGTTGGTTGGGAATATGGCCAGGCAGCGAAAACGCGCCCAGATTCAGTCTCAGACTTTGGATTCTTTTTTTGGTGACAAAGAAGACCAAAACATACAGCCTAAAGAAGACAACAAAGTCATAGAGCCTACAACCAAGGCCTCCAAGAAAAACATGAACTGGCCCTAGGCCATAGAAGAACTCAAAAAGGATTTGGAAAAGCAAGTTAGAAAAGTAGAGGAAAAATTGGGAAGAGAAATGAGAAGGATGCGAGAAAACCATGAAAAACAAGTCGATGACTTGCTAAAGGAGACCCAAAAAAATACTGAAAAATACACTGAAGAAAACCTTAAAAAACAGACTAACTCAAATGGCAAAAGAGCTCCAAAAAGCCAATGAGGAGAAGAATGCCTTGAAAGGCAGAATTAGCCAAATGGAAAAGGAGGTCCAAAAGACCGCTGAAGAAAATACTACTTTAAAAATTAGATTGGAGCAAGTGGAAGCTAGTGACTTTATGAGAAATCAGGATATTATAAAACAGAACCAGAGGAATGAAAAAATGGAAGACAATGTGAAATATCTCCTTGGAAAAACCACTGACCTGGAAAATAGATCCAGGAGAGAGAATTTAAAAATTATTGGACTACCTGAAAGCCATGATCAAAAAAAGAGCCTAGATACCATCTTTCAGGAAATTATCAAGGAGAACTGCCCTGATATTCTAGAGCCACAGGGCAAAATAGAAATTGAAAGAATCCATCGATCACCTCCTCAAATAGATCCCAAAAAGAAATCTCCTAGGAATATTGTTGCCAAATTCCAGAGCTCCCAGATCAAGGAGAAAATACTGCAAGCAGCCAGAAAGAAACAATTTGAGTATTGTGGAAACCCAATCAGAATAACCCAAGATGTGGCAGCTTCTACATTAAGAGATCGAAGGGCTTGGCATGCGATATTCCGGAGGTCAATGGAGCTAGGATTAAAACCTAGAATCACCTACCCAGCAAAACTGAGTATCATGTTCCAAGGAAAAATATGGAGTTTCAATAAAATAGAGGACTTTCAAGCTTTCTCAGTGAAAAGACCAGAACTGAATAGAAAATTTGACTTTCAAACACAAGAATCAAGAGAAGCATGAAAAGGTAATCAAGAAAAAGAACAAGAAAAAGAAATTGCAAGGAACTTACTAAAGTTGAACTGTTTTGTTTACATTCCTACATGGAAAGATGATGAGTATGATTCATGAGACCTCAGTATTAGGGTAGTTGAAGGGAATATGCATGTATATACATACACACATATATATATATATATATATATATATGTGTGTGTGTGTGTGTGTGTGTGTGTGTGTATGTATATATATGTATATATATGTATATATGTGTTTATATATATAAGTGAATGTGTATGTATGTATATATCTATGAGTATATGTATGTATGTGTATGTATGTGTATATATATGTATATATGTGTTTATATATATATATGTAAAAGAGAGAGAGCAGACACAGGGTGAGTTGAAGATGAAGGGAAGATATCTAAAAGAAATAAAATGAAATTAAGGGATGAGAGAGTAACATACTGAGAGAGGGAGATAGGGAGAGATAGAATGGGGTGGATGATCTCGCATAAAGGTGGCAAGAGGAAGCAGTTCTATGGGAGGAGGGGAGAGGGCAGGTGAGGGGGGAATGAGTGAACCTTGCTCTCATCAGATGTGGCCTGAGGGGGAATACCATACATACTCAGTTGGGTATCTTACCCCACAGGAAAGAAGAGGGAGGAAGATAAAAAAAAAATAAAAGGCAGGGGGATGATGGAGGGGAGGGCAGATGGGGGTGGAGGTAATCAAAACAAACACTTTGGAAAGGGGACAGGGTCAAGGGAGAAAATTCAATAAAGCGGGATGGGTTGGGAAGGAGCAAAATGTAGTTAGCCTTTCACAACATGAGTATTGTAGAAGGGTTATATGTAATAATACATGTGTGGCCTAGGTTGAATTGCTCAACTTCTTAGGGAGGGTGGGTGGGAAGGGAAGAGGGAAGAGAATTTGGAACTCAAAGTTTTAAAATCAGATGTTCAAAAACAATAAAGTTTTTATATGCAACTAAAAAATAAGATACACAGGCAATGGGGTGTAGAAATTTATCTTGCCCTACAAGAAAGGAAGGGAAAAGGGGATGAGAGGGGAGGGAGGTGATAGAGGGGAGGGCTGACTGGGGAACAGGGCAACCAGAATATAAGCCATCTTGGAGTGGGGGGGAGGGTAGAAATGGGGAGAAAATTTGTAATTCAAAATGTTGTGAAAATCAATGCTGAAAACCAAATATGTTAAATAAATAAATTGCATTTAAAAAAAAAAGAACAACTTTGAGTGAAAAAGTTATTTTGTCTATTGTAAATATCCAAATTTACTATAAAATACATATGAAGAAAGATGTTATCTATATCCAGAGAAAGAACTCGTAAAACAAGTATGTATAGAACAATTTTACATATATATGTGTATACACACACATATATATACACACATGTACCTATGTGTATCTAATGGTAGTGATCTCTGGTGGGGGGGGGAAGAAGAAAAATGGGTAAAAAAGAAATGGACATGATAAGTTTGTTGTATATTTGAAAAGATTAGCAAGTTGTACATAGTAGATTTGCAGTTTCATGTACAATCCTCTTTTTTGATTGTACTATGTTATGGAAATGCTTGTTTTATTCCATAAATTAAATATAAAATAAAATAAAATAACAAAATGATCCAGACCAAATTTTTATGGGGAAATCCAGAAAAAAAGTCATAATGAAACATTTGTCAAATTCAGATCAATGTATGGAAACAGACAGGTCTAGGGACACTGAGGACTGGGCCAGGAGAGCATACCAACTCTTGAATAAGTACTAATAATAATAATAATTTTTATTGCATACTGTTTTATTAACTTTATAATTATGACCTCAATTGATCTTCACAACAACCCTGGGTGATAGATATTATTTTATCCCATGTTATATCTGTAGAAACTGAGATAAACAGAGGTTAAGTGACTTACCCAGAGTCATACAGCTAGTGAGTATCTGGGACCAGATCTGAACTCAGGTCTTCGTACCTCCAGGATGATACTTGATCCACTCTGCCACTTAACCACATCTAGGAAGAGGGTATGGATTAGAGCAGGAGGAGGTGAAAGATTTATACCAAGATGCAAAGGGGAGCTTACCTGTATTGCTTCTTGCTCCTCTACCATCTTGACTCTGCCTCCTCTTTATAACTCTTGCAAAAACTATCAGATGGAAAAGTTCCATGGGCCACCCATCCAAGTTAGATGCCTGGAGAGAAGCATGACTCTTGATGAGAGGAAGATCAAAGCAAGCCACAGCAGCATTATGGCTCAGACCTCAGGAGCAGAGGGGGTCTCAAGTCAAAAACTACCCCAGCCTGCAGAAGCATTCCAGGCCAAGAATTCTTGCCCAGAGAGGAGCCTATTATTCTGTCACCCTGAAACAGCAGATCTTTCCAGCTGGCTGATAGAGGCTGAGTCAAGCAGCAGTCTACTATTGCTCAGACTGAATGCCACATTAGGAACTTGCAGGCCTCAGACAACAAGGTAGCCATCAGACCTTGGCTTGGATCAGACTCCTTTGGGAGTGCTTAAAGCTTTCAAGTCACTAACTTGTCCATGAAATCCTGAAACAACACGAAACTCACTGCCCATTAAAAAGCAGCAACAGGGACAGACCAATTCTGTCCTCCAGAAGTGCAGAATAGCCCAGTCCTAACATTAAGTTAGAAGTTAGGAAATAGGCCCAAAGAGTGAGCAAACAAAATAGGAATCTCACCATAAAGAACTACTTTGGTAGCAGGAAAGTACAACACACAAAATGAAATGCCTAAAAAAAATATGCTGCAAAAGCCTCAGAGAAAAATAGAGCTTGGTAAAAGCTCAGTTAGAATTTCTGGAAGCAGTGAAGGAAAAGATTTCAAGGTCAAATAATAGATCAAATAATGGCAAAGGGTAAATTGAAATTGGGATGGAGGATATAAGGATTTGGATATGATGGAGAGCTGGGCTTTATAGTTGTTTTGCCCTGGACAGACTATAATCAAATGGTGCCCCACCCCTCCCCCCCAAATGGCCACTATTCAACAGTGGTTTCCTGAGTCAAAATGGTACTGCTATGATTTTGAAGGACAATTGGTTCCCCAAGTCTGTACACTCTGAAACTTTCCTTTCTCTATTCTTTTCTCTGCCAGTGTTATTTCTGCTATCATGGCACAAGCATAGCATGTATTGAGGTAATTTCTGTTAATATGACTAACATAACCTATCCTAAGAGGAAGGCAGAGAATCTCAGGACTTTGACTCTGTTTACTGTACATTGCTCACAGCATTGGCCCAGCTTTGAAACATTAATCCCACTAAGTCATGTTGTTATAATAAATCAAGCATTGCTGACCTATGGAGTTACTTTCCTTCTTTTCAGAGTAGAACATATCACAAGATGGGTGCTTTTATTGGTACCTTGGGGTACCCAACAGTTGACTTACTGGAGGTCCGTTTCTTCCCTACATCTTTGAAGAGGTCTGGATTGCCCTCTTCACATATTCCTTCACCAAACACCCCTCATCCTCCAGGTTTCCATGGATATCACACCCTTCTCCCAGGGCCATTTTATTCCCATAGCAACTGTCCCTGTACTGCAATCAACCCAGAGAAAATAGAAGGTCAGGGATCATTGGTGGATCAACGATGAAGGTGATTCACATAGGCCACTGCGTTCACCCTACCTATTGTAAACTCAAACTTAGCTTTCCCCTCCTACTGTGCTCTTAGGAACTCTTCATTATCATTTTAAATGCCCATCTTCTTTTTACATTAGCTCCTT
This sequence comes from Trichosurus vulpecula, assembly GCF_011100635.1. Taxonomy (NCBI): domain Eukaryota; kingdom Metazoa; phylum Chordata; class Mammalia; order Diprotodontia; family Phalangeridae; genus Trichosurus; species Trichosurus vulpecula. The sequence goes on along the minus strand of NC_050574.1, from coordinate 288,384,758 downwards.
TTCTGACTTCTGAAATATAACTTTGTCCTGAAGATTCCACATTTCTTGTTCCTTTCTCTAAGGCTCACTGCCTCTTCTTTTAAATACCATGTTGTTAACACAAATCCAAGAGAAATTGTTATTCTATTTTCTCCTCAATGCCACTTTCAGAACCTCCTCTACTACCATTCATTGCTCAGCAAACATTTCTCTTCCATTTAAGTCTACTCTAAAAAGAAATATCAAGTCTCTTCCTACAAGTAATATATATTTCATCAGGAGTGTCAACATATAAATATGTAAGTACATAGAAGATATGCAGTGGACTCATGGTTTCATTGGCTTAAGGAATTTTCATATAAGGAAACTCTTTCTACCAATTCAGTTTGGCACTTTGTAACTCCTAATCTTTATTTTTGTTTTTATTTTTGGCTTATGATTTTATTTTTGATAATATTTCATTTTTCCCAGTTCAACGTAAAAATTTTTAACATTCATCTTATTATTAAATTTTGAGTTCCAAATTCTCTCCCTTCCACCCTCTCATTCTCCCCTCTCTGAGATGGTAAACAATTTGATATAGGTTATAAATGTGCAATCATGCAAACAACTTATTTCCATATTAGTTATATTGTGAAAGAAGAAACTGAATGAAAAGCAAAAAAAAAACACGAAAAATTAAAAACAAGTGAAAATAGTATGCTTCAATCTGCATTCATACCTCATCATTTCATTCTATGAAGGAGATAGCATTTTTCATCATACATCGTTTAGAATTGTCTTGGATCATTATATTGCTGAGAATACCTAAGTCATTCTTAGTTGATTATACAGTATTGCTGTGACTGTATACGATGTTCTCTTTATTCTGCCTACTTCACTTTGCCTTAGTTCATGTAAGTGTTTCCAGGTTTTACTGAAATACTTATTCTTTTCATTTCTTATAGCACAATAATATTCCATTATAATCATATACCACAACTTTTCAGCCATTCTCCAATTAATGAATATCCCCTCAATTTCTAATTTTTTGCTGCCATGAAAAGAACCACTATAGACATTTTTGTAAAAACAGGTCCTTTCCCCTCTCCCTGTTTTTTGGATCTCTGGGAGATACACACCTAGTAGTGATATTTCTGAGTGAAAGCTTAGGCATTGTTTTATAGCCCTTTTGGCATAGTTCAAAATTGTTCTCCAGAATGGTTGGATCAGTTCACAACTCTACCAACAATGTATTAGTGTTCTGATTTTTTTCCACATCCCTTCGAAATTTATTATTTTCTTTTTCTGTCATATTAGCCAATCTGATAGGTATGAGATGGTGCCTCAAAGTTATTTTAATTTACATTTCTCTAATCAATAATGATTTAGACCACTTTTTCATAGGACTATACATAGCTTTGATTTTTTCATTTTGAAAACTGCTTGTTCATATCCTTTCAGCATTTGCCAATTGGGGAATGACTTCTAGTCTTATAAATTTGACCAGTTCTCTACCTATTTGGGAAATGAGGCCTTTATTAGAAATATTTGATGTAGATTCCCCCCAACACACACACACCCAGCTTTCTGCTTTCCTTCTAATCCCAGTTACATTGGTTTTCTTTGTACAAAACCTTTTTAATTTAAGTACAATTTCTGTTTTACATCTTGTAATGCTTTCTATCTCTTTTTGGGTCATAAATTCTTCCCTTCCTCATAGATCTGACAGGTAAACTATTTGTTGCTCTCCTAATTTGCTTATGGTATCACCCTTTATGTCTAAATCATGTACTCATTTTGACCTTATCTTGGTATATAGTATAAGACAGGGCTGTACAAAATGTGGCCCGCAATGAGATTTATGTGGCCCTCCTACAAGCATAGAAATTTACAAAAATGCTTTAGTAAATAAAGCTGAGCTACCACAGAGATCTCACTAAAATGGCAAATCAAAATATATTGTCTATTATTTCAGTAAAAACCTGAGGTTGGACAGCCTTGGTATAAGATGTTGATCTATATATAACTTATAATCTTAAAGTGTTGTCTAGAATACTGAGTCATTAAGTGACTTACCAGAGTCCTATAGTTAGCATGTGTCAGAGGCAGAACTGGAACCTAAACCTGATTTGCTTCGATGATATTCTCTACTCAGTATACCATGTAAAACTCTTATGTAATTCCAGCAGATTTTTTTCCAAGCTAAAGCAATTTTCAAAAGCAGGATTTCAGACAATTAACAACCCTGCCAATTCAGTAATTACAAGAGAAGCAAATATTAAAATAGGTCTGATATTTCATCTCATAACTAGAAAATAGGCAAAGAAGATAAAGGACAGAAATAGTCAATATTTGAAGAACTAAAGGGAGACAACCACATTAATGCACAGTTGGTGAGGTTATGACTTGGATCAACCATTCTGGAAAACAATTTAAAGTCATGAAAGAAAACAAAATTCTTTGACCAAATATTCCACATTGGCCAAAGATGAAAAAAAGTAGGGGCCTACGTATGCAAAGTATTCATAGCAACACTTTTGCAGCAGCAAAAACCTAGAAATAAATTAAGCGGTCATTGATTGGGGATTGGCTGAACAAATACAACCTTTGGTGAATATTATTAATTGCATTATAAGGAAAGATGAATGGGAAATCCAGAGAAACATGGGAACATGTAAGAATTGATGTGGAATTAAGCAAGTAGAACCAGGAGAGCAATACATCAGTCAATCAGTAACACTGCATTAAGCACCTACTTCTGCCAGGCACAATAACTACAGAATGAAAAAGATACTCAAATAATGCTTCAAGCTGAGTAATCATCAGTGTTGGTTCTCTTCAATTTTCCCTCTATTTATTTATCTTAGAGGATAAAATGTATACACCATCAAGTAAATGCAAAATTATTTGAGCAAGGAGAGGGCTCTAACAACTGTGGGGTTCAGGTAAGACTTTGTAGAGGATTGAGAAACTGAGCTGAGCCTTGAATGAAAATAAGGATCCTGAAAGGAAGAGATAAAGAAGGAGTACATTCCAGGAACTGAGAATGGCTTCTGAATTTGCTCAGAGGAGAAAGATGATACTTTAAATTAAGGGAGCAGCAAGTAGTCTTGTTTGGATAAAACACAGAGCATTCTATCTCTGTCTTTTCCCTTACATTCATCCACTAATTCCTCAATTAAACATTTCTTAAGTACCTAATATGTTCAAGGCTTAGTGTTAGGTGCTGCTACCACAAACTTTCATATAATTATGTCTCCCACAACAGTCTTTACTCCTACATTAATTCATAATGTTTTTGCAGGAGAAGCTTTTTGTACACTAGATAATAACCATCCCATAAAATTACTTTTTTATATTATTTTTTAAAAATATTTTAAATTTGTGGAATAAAATAAGCATTCTCATAACAGTATAATAAAAAGATGATTACATGCAAAACTGCAAATCTGTTATGTACAACTTGCAATTCCTTTTAAATACATAATAAAGTTATTGTAATTTTCTTTTTTTCTTCCCTTTCACCCCCCAAAGTTATATTGTTTTATAATTTTTATTCTCTAGAGTTACTCCATGTTCTCAAAGAATGAATCAAAGAATCAAAAAAAATATTAAGCATTTATTATATACCAAGACCTATGCCAAGCACTGGAGACATTAATACCAGAACAAGACAGTATTTCCCTCAAACTACTCATAGTCTAGTAGAGGGAGATACCATAGATAAGGGCATTTGACTTGGAAAGTCAAAGTGATGGGCAATGGATCCATAGGGGAATCCATTGACATGCCCTTTACATGAATATTTGTAGTGCCGATTTGATTACTGCACCATTAAGAAGGGGTTGAAGGGGAGAATGTGTATATCGTGTAAAAAGTGACTGACAGGAAGATGGCTGGGGTAGTCAGTTTGATGTAGAGTATGGAACTGGGTGAATATAACAAACCATTGGATAGTTGACACTGACTGACTCACCATTCTGGACTACGTGGCATCATCTTATTTTGAAGTTCTTCTCCTGTATTTAGCTAGTAATGCTTTGCTAAAAAATAGTAATATTGAAGACATCGGAGAGCCTTATCAATATGATCCTTAGTACTTTAAAAAAAAAGGCTACATTACTTATTTGGAGTTATTTTGTGACCTGTTTTGCTGGCTTGTATAAATCTAAGGTTTCTTTCTGTTAGAATCATGACTATTAAAGCTAAAATACAATTAAGAGTCATCTAATTCATTCTCCTCAATTTGTACATGAAGAAACTGAGGTTAAGAGAGATTAAGTGGTTTTACTAAGGTTACATAGCTATTGTGCATGCTCTCAGATAGTCTATCCGATTCCTTTGCTATGTGTGCATACACATGTACATGTATATATGTAATACACACATACATGTGCATATATGTAGGTATGTACAAATAGACATGTGTGTATTTATATATTTATATAGGCACATTTGTATATGCACACATACATACATGCATGCACACATATAATTCCCCATCAAGTTATTTGCCATATCTTTTCATCTTCAGTGTTTCAACACTTAAAGTTCTATAATCTGTAAATTGCAGCCACTCTCTCCCTTAATATAAATCCCAAATCCCATTTCTTTTGGTAAACAAACTTTGGTAAAAATTAATTGCTGTGGCCAAAATGTTTACCATCCATGGTCTACCTCTGTGAGATCAAATTATGTATGTTTAACTAGGGTGGGTGAATCCTTTAGAGCCTTGCCAACGTAAGGCTGATAAAACTTCTCTTGTACTTCACCTGCAATAGTGGAATATTCCAACGGGCTTTCACTATTTTCAGTAGTCTTTGGGAGTGCATGTTTTGCTTCACTACACAAAGTAGGGCTTTAACAGAGGTTTTTTGGCTTTTTTGTTATTTCCCCCTTCTACCAATTACAAAACATCAAGTAGTCCAGTGTGTTCTATTTATAATAACATTTAGGGTTAATTGCACACTTATAGAGACTCCTTTTTATAACAAATCATTTATTGGATAGCTCTAGAGCCAGCCATAACCTTTCAAGAACTCAATATTGCCCCAACCATGTTAACATTGGATATTTCTGCAAGGCCCTTATGACCTTTCTTTTCAGGAAAGGATTGTCTTTGTTTTCCTTTTATGAATCTAAAAATCCTACCTCCCAACCCCTCTTTAGTCCCCCATCACTTCTAGCTCACATAAATACTTTCCTTGTTAAATTCAACATTGATTTGTAGTTGTACTTTTCCCCCCTTAATGCTTTCTGTTGTTGTTATTGGACTATTTTAACTAAGCATAATTATTCCTGATGCTTTAGTAGTGATAAAATATGCATAAATCAAAGTTGAACTTGGGCCAGTTGCTTATTAGTCATAATCATACTTGAGTAGTAGTTTATATTGGCAAACAGACATTCTAAGTTTTTTGATTATTTTTCTTTGAGTTTAATGAGGTTGGTGTTACCACTGAGTAAATTCTACAAATAGCTAGGGAGTTTCATTGGTAAGGTTAAAGAGAAAACTGTGATGTCAGTATGAAAGCTATGACTGAACTATACAACCAACAACTACTCAAGGCTCAATTTTCAGGTGCTCCCTTCCCCACCCAGCTGGAGGTGAATCTCTTCTGCCTCCACAGTCCCTTAGCACTGACTCGATACCTCTTGTGTGCATTGTTCATATTCTAATTCATATAATTGACATATGTGCACTTTTCTTATTTTCCTAACCAGATAGGGAACTAGGACTGTCTTCTCTGATCTCTTTCCATATTGTAATTTAGTCACCTAATCAGCTCCCAAGAGATATATTATCATCTCTATGCCAATGACTCCCATACCTGGGTTTCTTTCCTGAGCTTCAGTGTCCTATAGCCAATTGCTTATTGGATATTTGGAATAAAATATCCTGAAGTCATCTCTACCTCAGTGTGTCCAAAGCAGAAATTTATTTCTCCCTCCAAACTCTCCTTTCTTCCAAATATCTCTAATATTTTCACAAACATGGCCATCCTTCTGTTCATACAAGTTCTCAACCTTGGTATCGTCCTTGACTCTTCAAACTCACATGTCCCAAACATCCAGTTAATTGTTGCATTTTATCATTTCTCTCTCTGCAATATCTGTCTGTGTCTCCTCTCTACTCATGCAACCACCACTCTAGTTTAGACCCCGTTACCTCTCACCTAGATTATTTTGTCTACCTCCCTCAAATCTCTGTCTTATCCAAGTCATCTTCCACATAGTTAACAAAGTCTTTTTTTCCTAAAATACAAATCGGATGACCCCTTATTACTTTTAGGATCAAATCTAAACTTGGGCATTTAAAGTAACTTGGCTTTTTCCTACTTCACCAGTATTCTTATGCATTACACTCTATCATGGATTCTCTGTGCCAGGCATGCTGGCTTATTTGCTATTCCTCACTAATGGTTTTCCACCTCCTCTTACTGGGCTTTTGTAAAGGCTTTTTTCCCCATGCTTAGATTGCTCTGACTCTTCACTTCAGCCTTGTGAAATCCGATTTCCTTCAAGACTCAACTCAAATGCCACACTTGTTGGGAGAGTTTTCCTCCCTTATTCCCCACTTTGGCGCTAAGGCTCTCCCTCCCCAAATGACCTTGTATTTATTTTCTGTGTATTTTGTATACAATTATATTTTAAAGGGCCATTTTCCTTATTAGGATGTAAGCTCCTTGAGGTACAGACTGTTTTTTGTCTTGTCTTCACACCTTTACTGCTTAGTGTAGTCTTTGGCACATAGTAGGCATATAGTATGTATTAAGTGAATTGAACTTGACAAGGACATGGGAAACCTATCTCATTGAATAATCCTAAGGACAAAGCAAAACCAATGTCCTCACCAGATTGAAATGCTATAATGTCCCCTTTCTAACTCTTCTATCTGTGGCCAGCTAAAGTTCCATCTCATGTGTGAAACACTTCTAGACCATCCTCTCCCTCACTGATTTCTCCTTCCTTTGAAGGTCTATGATGTTTTTTGTCATTATCATTTTGCCTGCACTGTTTCTTACTTTTGTGAAAGTGAAGAATCTGCCTTACATATCTCTCTGTATATATACAGTGCCTAGCACATTACCCTGTCCATAGAAGTTACTTCATAATATAGATGGTGACATTAAAATGTATATCTACATAGCAGTGGTCATGCGAAGACGTCTCTGGGACTGCATGTGAAACTTAGACCTACCATAGATTTTGATGAAGCTTCAAGAAAACAAATGGAACATCACCAAACCTGACAGAATCACTAACAATGATAAATATAGCCAGTAAATAGACACTTAAACAATTCACATTTCATCACAATTCTGCTTGGCTGGCTATGTTCAGATCATTCTAAGTGTCATGATGGTCAAACACTGTGATGAGTTGGTCACTGGAAGGAGCAAGACTGAAAGGGCACTTTGGGGACAGAATCACCACTCTTCTTTTAGCACAGCTGACAATCACTAGCACCAGAAGTAGCAGCTTGATATGCAACCATCATTTATTTGTTTGCCTGTTCATTTATTTTCCAAAAAAGGCATCATGCCTATTGAAAGAGGCAGAATTCAAACAGTACCATGTTCTGCAAATGCTATCTGCAGTAGCCAACTTACAGATAGTTTTCGGGGGCATGTACTGTGGGGGAAAACAACAGGCTGCTGATCTGTTGTCTGCTATTTTTTGGTTGCATATGTTTATATTGTTAATATTCATGGTCAGTAGCCTAATCTCAACACACTTTATGTCTCCATAATTGGATAATCTGGAATTATTACCATTATCGTCACTATTACTATCATATAGGATCACCCCATTGGGCATAGCACACTTGGGCTAAATGTTTTCAAATAATTAGATTAAATTTAGTTCAGTAGAGTTTTAGGATTTTGCAATTTACATTATTTTATTTTTGATTTACTCAGAAAATACTTGCTAAACCTGAAGCACTTCCAATGCATCATTAGTAAGTAGCAGCAGCCAGTAAAATTGAAAGATCAGTAAAAACATGTGTTTCTGGGCTTTTCCTTTTCCCTCCTCCATCTGTCAAACACCCAGGTGCTCAGTACCATCAGGTTATTGAACTAAATCTTCCCACGTGATAAGAAGGAAAAGATGTAATAACTAATTCACATGAAATTTTGAATGAAAGAGAGAGAGAAACAGAGAGAGAGAGAGAGAGAGAGAGAGAGAGAGAGAGAGAGAGAGAGAGAGAGAGAGAGAGAGAGAAAGAGAGAGAGAGTGGGAGAGAGAGAGAGAGAGAGAGAGAGAGAGAGAGAGAGAGAGAGAGAGAGATTGGGATGTGATTTCATCAGTGTGGAAAATTTTCAGCATGGGAACTTCCTCTGCCAATTGCAATTTCAATTGCCAATTGCCAAATTTCAACTCATCAATAATTTGCAGTCATAGTGAATTTCCTGAAGAACTCAAATATTATTTGACTTCTTCATGTTTACACAGCTATTAGGCTTCAAAGGCAGGGCTTAAAATCAGAAATTCCTGACTCCAAGGCAGTGTGACATCATCATCATCATCACCATCATTATCATTATCAATCACCATCATCATCACCATCATTATCCATCATCATCATCATCATTGTCATCATCATCATCATTATCACTAATATTTATGTATGAGGCACTGTACTAAACCCTTTATAATTATTATGTAGTTTGATCCTCAAAATAATGCTGGGAGGTATGTGATATTATTATCCCCATTTTACAGAAGAGGAAACTGAAGCCACAGAAGTTATGTGACTTGCCCAGGGTACCGCCGCTAGTGCGTGTCTGAGGCCAGTATTGAGCTGAGGTCTTCTTGATTCTGAGCTTGGTACTCTGCCCACTGTATCACCTAACTACTCTCACAGGTATAAAGAGCTTATCTTGGCCAAATGGAGACTAATTATTAGTGGCTTAAAAAAACCTATGATCTTTCATATGTTTTTCTTTTAAGAGAAAACCATAAAGACAATGCCTAGATCCAAAAGAATAAAAAGTATCTCAGGACTGGGACAAATAGTGCCATTTTAAGCTGTATATATGCCTGGGGGCTTTTAATATTTTCCTTGAAGGCTAAAGGAAACTTTCAGTTCATTGGATCATAGATTTAGAACTAGAAAGGACCTTAAAGATAATACAGCACAAACCTCTCATTTCAAAGGTTAAAAAAATGAGTTTATCTGATTTGTTCAAGCTCACACAGGTGAGCGGCAGAGTGAAGAGTCAAATTCCATTCCTTCTGCTCCAAATCCAACATTTTTTTCCACTATAGCACACTGAATTCTAGATTAATCAGTTTGTGCCAGAAATTCATAATACAGTAACTCTTTTTTATATGTAAGAATATGCTAATGAGTTATTTTTAAAAGATTAAAATAAATCAATTCTTAGCAGAGGCCGACTATGAAAGTTTAAACTTGTTTCTGTAAGCTGTTATTCTTGTTTTCCAAGTTTCTTTTCCAACTGCAGTTTTCCTAATGTATTTCAAATGCTGTCTAAACTTGGTCCATAGGGGTGGATGGCTAATGTGTTGTTGTTTTGTTTTCCTTTTCTTTCAGAAAATGGCACAGTAATTAAACAGTCCCGATATAGGATCATCATTCAAGAATCTGCAAATGGAGGACAAGAATGTCCAGATACCTTGTTTGAAGAAAGAGAATGTGAAGATGTTATATATTGTCCTGTATACCGGTAATTAATCATTTCATGGTATCATTGTATAGTGGCTCAGTAAACAATTTTAGCGCACATTCCAGATTATTTTCTTCCATTTATTTAAAGTTATTCCTTTAAGCTCACAAAGAAAGAGGGAGAACAGTTAACTTCATATTCCCAGCTCTCCACTAGTCTCTCTTCCTATTTGGACTATCCTTGAAGAGAATGATTTTAATAACAATAACATATGCTTTTGCTTTTCTGGGTCTTGCTGATATAAGTCTTCTTTCCCTTTGTGCAAACCATCAGAGACACACACAACCATTGTAGTTCAACTGTTATGCCTCTGTTACTCTATCTCCACCTCTAGGTTCCACAGTCATACACTATAGGCCTAAAGACAGGCCAAGAAACTTTTCCTGCATGCTAGCATAAAAGCTTTATTCTAAGAGGTCCTTAGATCAATGGGATCAGAAAATAAAAAAGAAGATTCATCAATTTTTAGCATTCTTCCCCCAAACATTTATTTTTGTCTGTAGAAAATAACACAGAAGCAATTTTATTATGAATTAATTTTGTGCACAAAAGAGAAAAAATGGGAAAATGTTAAGACATTGACAATATTTAGAGGCCTTCAATGGATAAAAACAAAAGGATGCCAAAGGAAATTTTTAAAAAATCCTGAAACTACATGTGTATTCACTTGGAAGATTTTTGGTTGTAATTAATAATAATAAATTAAATATATATATATGCATATATTTATTCAGACACATAAAATGTAAAAATACACCCCTTTCAGGCTGTAGTTTAGGGAGCATATTATAAGATAAACTAGTGCCATCTGATCTTAAAATAGTAAAAGCCCATTTTTGCTTTGTTAGTCTTCAATGCTCTGCAATTACTGCTTAATACTATGTCTCAGTTAAAGACAATTCCTCTTAGATCTCCCTGGTTTAAGGAGTAAAAGAAAACTACAGCTATAAAGACATTGTGGTTCATGGCACAGTTTGAAGTACCTTAACAAAACTATCTCTTGCCTCTCAAAATGCATTCTACATTTCCCTTATTTCAGTTGTTGACTTCAAGAGATGACTTGCGTAAGGAAGTATTATTTTAAAAAGAATAGCTGTTTCTTGGGGAAAATTAAAATAGCATGGCTATTTGCAATTCAGACTATGAGTAGATGTCATAGAACTACTCTAAAATATTAGGGATGTGGTCTTTATTATTCCTGTATCTCTGTCTTGGTGCATGCATCAGTTCTATTTATAGGAGTCAGACTGATAAGTGATTATGGAAGGAAATGAGTAAACGCTGGAACAAAATGTACAATCCTATTGGTTTCTCCAAGATTTAAGGGTCAGGGCTGGGCTTTTGAGAATTCACCAGGTTTATAATAACCAAGAGAAAGTCAGGGTATCTCCTCATAGATTTTGCCCCAAAAGTTGGCAAGAGGGCCTAGCTTCAGGTGTCTTTTATTCAGTCAGTCCAAAAGCATTTATTAACCATGTATCATGCATTATGCTAAGCTCTGAGAACAAACAGAAAGGCAAAAGCATAGTCCCTGCTCTTAGTGATCCCATGTCGAAATGGTAGAGAGGTAGTTCAGAATTCTACAATTTTTCTTTAAGTTTTAATATCACTGGAACCACTATATGTGTTCTAATTCCATATTCCCAGAATAAACTAACGTGATATAGGTTGGTAAATACTTGAACAGGGAAGGGTGAAAATATTTATTATACTGTGGGAAATTAGGGCCTCAGTTTCCAGACACAATTGGAATAAATGTTTTCCAACATATTCTCTGCTCTAAATGCCATGTTCCTATGAGGCTGCTTCTCCCAATTCTTGACTCCATTAAAGCTTTGTCTTCATGGAGTTGTCAGACTAAATTAGAATTTCATTATGACCTGTTCTGCCTGTCCTAAAAATGATAAATGTTTCAACATTTTCAATCTAGAAGTAAATATGACTAGCATTTAGTAGCAAAATGGAGTGGGACATGGGGGCAACTCAGCAACGTAAACTAGGAATCGAGAAAGAGAGGTATAGGGACAGAATTTATTTTTTCCATTAGTGAAGGGAACTTCCAGTGAGAAAACTCCTTCTACCGATGGATATTAATACTTTCCCAAAGCCTTAAAAAATCTTGGGAAAATCTACAGTTCAAAATTTACTGGACATGTGGCCTTGGACAAATCATTTAAATTCCTCATCTGTTCAATGAGAGAGCTGGACCAGGTGACTTCTAAATGGCTCTTCTAACCTTGACATTCTGTGATTCTAAACCAAAAGATCCAATTGGCATTCAGTTTCAGGCTCTAATTCATGGGGGAAAATAAGCAGATAGAATATGCTGGTTTTGCTTAGATCTAGCTTAGTACCAGTAGAGCTAAAGTAATCTAAAAATTTTCTGACCCATTCTAAAAGAAAAAAAGACTAAAATTTCTATCTTAGCTGCTTTAGGATTGATAACTATGGTACCTCTTGAAAGGATATTGATAGAATCTATGTATGCACTGAGAGAACTTATAGCTGTGTTTTGAATAGTAATCAATTCGAGTCTAATTTGTTAAATGTCCCTTGCTATTTTCTAATATCCCATCAATTTTTCAACTCATAATAATATTGATGTTGACGTTTTTGCTTAATAGTCTTCCTGAGGTTTATAGTAAGTTGAATATCATCAGAGCTGAGAAGCAACCTAATCTAGTACATCCACAACAAACTCTGGGATCAGAAAAACCTAGCTTCAATCTCTGCCTCTGACAAAGACTAGTCATGTGACTTCGGATCAATTACTTATACCCTCTGTGTCTCAGGCTACTGTCTAATAAGTTGTTGGAGAAGTACTACATTGGCATGGTAAGTTCTTCGCTGGAGACTCAGCTCCCCAAACTGATAAAATCTCAAAATGCACGTTTAAAAAATCATCAGAGCCACTGGCATACACATGAGATGCATAAATTCAACAACTACATTATTCAGCTGAAGGAGCCAAACTGATACCGGCACCTAAGGCAGAAGACTCTTCTAGATCATTGTGGTTAGGCAGATTTAAAAGATAAAACTTACTCTCTGCCCCGAAAGTCACAAAAAGAGAGTTTTGTTGGACAAGAAAAAGAAGAGAATTTGAAGTGGGAAAGTTTCCTCAGGAAATATTTTACCTGTGAAATACAAATCTTGGCATTCTTTTCAGACAGAGGTTAACTTTTTTTTCTGTGCTATGAAAGAGTACAAGGGAGAGATTTTCACTAAAATGGCCATCCTTACAATCTTGTTTAGATTTCTGAATTGCACTGAATTCCTATGAGAGGGCCCTACAATCACAAAAGAGCCAGGGTTACGCTTTAAAAACTAAGTATAGCATAATCTTGGACCCAAGGTCTGCTTTAGATCAAATATTTATGCCCTGGTTGCCCAAGGGAGTAAGAGGACATTTTTCAGTGTAAAGGTCCCTAAGACCTAGTTTTCTAACAGTGGTCATTTTTTCTATAGCCCTTCATTGCTCTATTTCTAGCATGGCACAAGGTCTATCTGAAAACGGAATGATTACATTTAGCATGAATCGGAGGCACAGACTGTATTGATGGGTCACATGAAACTAATGCCATGAGCTACGTTTAATCTATTGTTTTGCGTCCATTTTTAGTAATGCTGAATTGCCTGTCCAAGTTTGATATTTGTTTATTTCAATCTTCACATCTGAATAATTGTTGGAAATCTCTCTTCTTCATCATCACAGGTGGAAGCCTCATAAATGGAATTCATGCATTCTGGTGCCAGAGTCTGTCAGGCAGGGGATGATGGTCATCAGTGAAGCTTGTGGAAAGGGTTTGCAAACAAGAGGTAAGCCGATTTTAAATCAACATTTATACTGGAAAGTGAATCGGAAATAATACCTTTTTGAATATTCTTTACCGACTTTTTTACATATGTGAATAAAGATGCAATGATATTTGGTTGTTTCTTACAAGTTTGTATAGGTTTACTTTGAGTTACAGCTAAAGTTTGAAGCTGGCTAACTTGATATTAAATGGTCCTGTTGTAACCAGAACTGGGTAGCTAAGAATTAAAAACAAAAGATCTTCTCTTAAGCTTAAGATACCCAAATAGTAACTTATACACACACTAGGTATTAACCAATGAATTCCAATCATGTCAAGATTAGCAAACTGAGTTTTCATTTCATTTGGATTAAATATATTTTGGGGGGCAGTTAGGTGGTACAGTAGATAGAGTACTGGGCCTGGAATCAGGAATACTCATCTTCCTGAGTTCAAATCTGGCCTCAGACATTTCCTAGCTGTGTGACCCTAGTCACTTAATCCTGTTTACTTCAGTTTCCTCTTCTGTAAAATGAGCTAGAGAAGGAAATGGCAAACCACAAATATGTAGAATGCTGTTCTATGTGTTGGGAGAAATGTAAAAGGACAGTGCACTGATAGTCACAAATAAGTGAATCGGAATCCTTCTTTCACAGAGTTGCCAAACTGACATTTCCAAAGTACAAATGTGCAGTTTCCTGCTCAGGAAACTTCACTCATTCCAGGACAATGTATAAACTCCTCTACTTGGCATTGAAAACACTTCATAGTCTGGCTTCAACTTATTTTTCCTGGACCAATTTCATATTCTTTCCAATCAAACACTCCGTATTCTAGCCCATCTGACCTTTTGGGTGTTCATGGTACTTGATATCCCATCTGTAATTTTGAACGTTCCCTGCCCCCCCACCCACGCCTGGTCTGCTCTTGCTCCTCACTTCCCACTCTCAGAATCCCTACCTTCCTTTGTGGCCACCTCAAGTGCTGTTCCCTACAGGAGAGGTTTTTCCTGATTTCACCCAGTTGTTAGTATTCCGTCCCTTTCCTGCCCCTTCCCCAATTAATTTTATTTATTCTGTATATACTTATCCATGTACATGCTGGTTCCTGCTAAGGAAAATGTAAACTTCTTGAAGGAAGAGACTATCTAATTTTTATCTTTGTATAACCAGTCCTTAATAATGACTGCGATGAAGTAGGAGTGCTTACTAAATTCTGGTTGAGTGAATGCTGAATTAATGAAGAGATTTTGATTTCTAAGACTATAGTTATCACTATTTGTCAGCTTATGTAGATGTCATGAATAGTGTTCAACTAATAATTATTAAATTTCTGAGCCTGTAATCGTATAAAATGATCTTAGAATAGAGTATAACTTTGCTTTCAATTCTAAAACCATTCAGGAAATTACATTCAAAAATTTTAAATTTCCATTGAAAACATTAAAAAAAGCCATAGCCTGGAGAGTTTTTATTGGAGAATCATCAAATTGATCAATTTCTCTTTAGCCAATTTCTCTTTAGCTCACAGTCTAAGTACTCATATGAAATATGAGATTTTTACAAGAAATGCTTAGCTTTTGAAAGCTAACTACATAACTGCTGAAGGGATGTATTAGATATAAGCTGGGAAGAGTTATTAGCACTGCATTGGATTCATAACTAGTTTTACCCTTAAGGAAAGGAAAATAGAGCACTAAATGCATCTTCACTAATAGTGTTTGAAAACCAAGTTTCTAAAACACTCACTGAAGTGAATCTGATCTCCCTGGTGGGCCAACATAAATACAAAGCAAAATAGCAATACAAAGCACTAAATAAAGACATATTTTTTGTTAAAGCCAAATATAACCTTGCAAAATGAGGGGTTGATTCCAGCAGCTTCTAATTTCCTGTCCAGCTCTAAATTCATAGTTTGGTGATAATGCTATACCTCAAATTCAGAAAAAAATAGTCTTTAAAACCTGTTCCCCTCCTTGGCTAGGGAAAGAGGTAAAAGGGGTGTACTGGGAAAAAATGCTAATGATTTTCATGTACTGCAAATCAAAATGTGCACTAAATCTGGGAACATGCTGGAACAATGAAGTCCTTGAGTGTTTTCAACTTAGTGTTCAAACAAAATGATATTCTGCTTGAGAATTCTGATATAGGTTGTGGAAGGGGTAATCAACCAGTCATCCATGTGTGTTCTTTCTGTGTCGCCAAGTACTTTCACTCTTGAAGACATAAAGAGAGCCCTTTGGGACATGAGAGCTCTCATTTCCTTTTATTCTTTTTCTTGGTTTGTTTTTGCTCGATTTCATTGGAAGTTATTTCTAGATGTAACTGAGAATGGGGTCTTTAATCCCAAAAAAGTCTTCTTCTTACTACATTGGTATTCTTGCTGAAAAGCTATATACATCTACTAGGAAGTAAAGTAGTGGTTATATCCATTTGGTACATACCATCTATTTAGCATTCTAGAAATATCCTGAATAGAAACAAATATAAATAACTTAATGAGCTTTGAGTTTTGTTTATTAAAACAATATAGACCTGAACAAAATGAGACAGTAAGGGTTTCCAGAGGACAATAATTGAATAACAACAACAATAGAAGCAGCAACAATAACTAGCATTTATATAGCATTTTGCAGATGAGGAAACTGAGGCAGACAGAGGTTAAGTGACTTATTTAAGGTCACAGTTTGTGTCTGAGGCAGGATTCAAATTTAAATCTTCTTGAATTCAGGTCCAATGCTCTATCCAGTTTCCTAGCCCTTACTAGAACAGGACTACTATTTATTTAAGAAACCCTAATGTAAAAATATACAACTACAAGAATATAAATGAGAAGAAAACTAAAGCAGGGTTGAATGCTGTATGATTGAAATGACTATTATTGGTACTAGAAAAGAAATTAAGAAATCCACCTTCCCCCTTTCCTTGGAGAGGCAGGGATTACAACTGCAAGAAACTGCATTCAATGTAAAACAGTTGTTCATATGATTTTACATTATTTTTCATGTTATAAGTAAAGGTTCATATAGTGTAGGGGAAATGAGAAGGTTAATGAGGGAATATATCTAAAAATTAATGCAATGTGAAAGAAAAGTTATCAATAACACTTTAATAAATGTAGGAAACAAAACCCATTATACGAAATTGTAGATTTACTCAAAAGATATGTACCTTTATAGGTCTTCCTTTTACAAAACAAGTCACAGAAGGATGCCATTAACTAGTGGACTCTCCTAATGCATTAAAATTATATGCTTTTAGAAAGTTGCTTAACATATAATTTTTCTGGCATAAGGCTCAGCATACTTGTAGATGAAAGTGAAAGGGGCTTCTTATTTTTTTTAGAGAGTTGGGGGCCTCCCAGGAGGGAATGGTGCATACGCTCAAATATAGCAATCATATCACTTGGCTTTTTTTGCTTATTTATCTTTGATGTAAGGAAGGTCCCTTAGGAGGGAGGCTAATAGGGAAGTGATGATAGTATAAAAGGTATCAATAAACATTAATAAATAAATGTGTGATGTCAAAATGATGAAAAAATGTTATCCAATTTATTTCTATGTTGTGAGTTCAAAGAAAAGACGTGCACATGGTTGATCTGTATTTAACATAGTTTTTGAGTAAAAATTTCCTGCCCCTGTCTTATTTGCCTATAGAGGTATGTTTAAGAAAAGTCTTTGACAGGCAACCAGCAAAAATTTAATTGAGAAAAACCACATCAACATAATAGAAACAAGCATATGGAACTTAAGTAGATGAAAATTAAGATGAAAAGACTTGCTATTATAACCATATTCAGATAAAGAAACCCATCTATAATAACACGTTTGTGAGTATTCCCTCTAAAGTTTTATATTGAAACTCATCCATTTCTACATTCTATCCAGTACACAGAGCTAAAGACTAAAGAAAACCAAAATAATTTGTCAACTACATTTACTATCCGTGAGCAGAGAGAGGATGAAAACAACAACACATCAATTGTGCTTTAGCTTTTACCCAATCACCTTTTATTTCCTTAAAGCCTTCACATTGATATTGAGGTCCTTGGAAATTGTTTCTGAGTTTTTGGCATTTCCACGTGTGGGGTCTGACCACAAATGTCTCTGCTTCTTCTTTTAAGAGGTATAGAAGCCTTATTCGCTGATAAAAATTCCTGTTTTGAATGGGGTGAGCTAATAGATTCCAACCAATGGAACATAATCCAGATTCAAGCCAGTTTCACCTTCTTTCCCTGCTATCCTATCTACACACTCCAGTGACCAAAGGGAGCATGGCTAATCTGTGATTAAACACCTTGTTTGATTAATCACAAAGTTACCAGTTGATTGCCTGAATATTTTAGTTTTCATTGTTGTTTTTGCTGACCACAGTCTGCATCCTGCTTGTCAGCATAAGTATTATGTTCCAGGAGTCCCTAAAATGCCCACTCTTTTCTTTGACATTTGGCATCAAAGAGTCTTGATACTGAGAGATGCCTTAGTTAAATATTTACATGCTCTAGAATTTGAGTTGGAGAAAAGATCTCTATACTATTTGTTATTTAGTTGAAGTTGTTTTCAGAGGTGTTTTAGGTATTGGAAGAAACGTGGGGCTTATAGTTAGAAGACAGGTTCGAATCCCTTCTTTTATCCTAATTAGCTGTGAGATGAATAGGCACCAATCTGTACCAAACTTTCCTCATTTGTACAATGGAAATAATATTTACAATATGTTATTTCCTAGAGTTGTTGTGAGGAAAGTACTTTTTTAAAACTTAAAGTGAAGTGTCAGTCTTTATTGTTGTGGTGTGACCTGGAAACCATTTCTAGCATCACTATGTAAATAATATAATTAATATAATTTTTCAGTGTTGGGAGGATCGTTTTGCACCTGAAAGCGAAAGTGAACATATAAAGATTTTTCCCCTAAAGTAAAACATATCTAGATTCTAAAGGCACCTCGATTGTAAGTTGTCTCATTCATAGAAAAGATTGTGTTTTGGTAGAGGTGAATGATAAGGCTAAAATGTACGTTTCATTCCCTTTTCAGTTACAAGGTAGGATCATCCTTTAAACTGTGGTAATTAAAAAGGTTCAAAAGACACAGTTTATGGGTAATTTAATCATTTTATTAAGAAGGCCAGCATGTTATTGATAAAAGGAGGGTGGTTTGGCCATTTCAGACCAAAGACAATTTTGCTGGTGGACTCAGAGCATATATGTTCTTTTGGAAGAAGAGTTGCAATCAACTCTGATTGGTTAACACGATAAGAGGTAAGCTATATTAAAATGAGGGGCTGAGAGTGACATCCTGTCACCTTTACATGGAGAAATTATCTCTATACTCAGACCCCTCCTTTGCCTTGAATCTGTCTCTACCTAAGCTTGATTGAATGGAATTCACCGGAGATTAGAGAGTCCTTGTAGGTTTGGTTTGGGTTGGGTTGGATAGAGGAGAAGTTTAGCTAGACCTTCAAAGACTGAGGTCTTGAAAATGGCAAAGAAAGGGGTAACTGTGAAACCATTAATTATTAATAATTGTTTCTGTCAAAACTTCAAGTACCAAATACACGTGATTTAAACTGATGCCAAAATTAAAAAGAAATCCTTAAAGGGATGGAACATTCAAGAAACCTCAGATATGATTTTCTAATAATACTCTAATAATTATAGCAGATTCAGATAAATTCTGTTATCTTTCTCTTATGTATATTTTACAAATTGGTGAACAAATATAATCCATAATGTAGTAAGTCATTGCAGGGGCAGCTAAGTGGTGCAATGGATAGAGTACCAGGCCTGGAGTCAGGAAGACTCATCTTTATGAACTCAAATCTGGCCTCAGACACTTACCAGCTGTATGACCCTGGACAAGTCACTTAACCCTGTTCATTTCAGTTTCCTCATATGTAAAATGAGCTAGAGAAGGAAATAGCAAACCCCTCCAGTATCTTTGCCAAGAAAAACCCAAATGGGATCACAGAGAGTCAGGTACAACTGGAGTGACTAAACAATAGCAACATTAAGGCACTATAAAGTATCATATTTATTTGCTTAATTTCCACTCTCTTTCTTCCTTCCAATTATACATTATTGCTAAAAAAGAGGTTGAGTGGAAATGATGTGGTGATATCTCTTAAATAATTAACCCCAACAGCTACTGAAACTAGAAGCAAAATTTCCTTCTATCAGGCAACCTGACTCTCGGCGCCAGCAGGGTGCTTGGAGAGAGATAATTTGAATTTCAAAATGTATTGATAAAGATTTATATGTAATAGGATTCATTTCTGTTGCCCAAAGCCAAGGTACTGTCACCTTAAATTGTTTTGGATCCTCTGACATCTCCATTTAGGCAGTGGCAGTGTGAACGGAGGGAAAAAGTTGAATTTCAGAGACATTTCAAAAAAGAAATTGAAGAAAATTGTGACATCATATACGTAGGACAAAGTAGTTGGACAAATTAAAAATAACGTAGGTTTGTGCCATGGTTACTAGGTAAATGATGGATTCCACTGATAGAGATTGGAACATCAAGAAGGTGAGGTAATTTGGAGGATGGAGGATTGGTGAGGGGAGGGGAATGAATTCAGTTTCTGACAAGTTGAGTTTGACAGTAAGTGATCTAAAAAGAAACCACCAATAGGCAATTGAAATGGAAAACTGCAGCTATAGATCTGGGAATAATGCACATAGTGGTTGTAGTCAATCCATGAGAGAGGATGTGGTCTTCATTGAAAAGAGTGTTATGAGAGAAGAGCCAAAGAATTTACAACTGAGCTATAACATTGCAAAAGGAAGAAAAAAAAACCATCTACTTGGGTTGATCAATAGTGTCATATTGTCTATAAATGTATGAAAAATGAAGATGAAAATGGCCATTGGATTTGGCAAATAGTAAATAATGAATTTTTTAAAATGTAATTCCCAATAGAATGGCAGGCACAGAAATCAGAGTTTAGACTATGAGTTAACATAAGGGAATACTATAGATTCTTATAAAATGTGCACAGAATTTTTAAAAAGTTTAATAATTAAAGGAAATATTTCTTTAAGATGGAAGGGAGAATAAAAAAGTTCAGCAAGATCAAAGTAGATGTTCGTGCACATTTGAGTGTAGAAGAAAACCAATCAGAGAAGAGGATGAAGATTTTGGAGAAAGAAGGGGCAAGCTCCCAGAGGAAGAAGGGGCCTCAATGAGAGTGCATGGGGACAGAAATTGCCCTTAAAGAGCAGAAGGAGAATACATTTCCATCTTAGACTGTAAGGAAAGGAAAAGAAAAGAGGGTAGTGACAAATGGATTGCTTGTGCTAATTGGCTTCCATCTTTTAATAAAGAAGGAAGTGAGTTCATCTTCAGAGAGTGAGTTTAAGGTAGTGAAAGAATTGGGATTTTGGGGAGAAGTGAAAATGTTTTGATAACTAATATAGGAAGTACACACACTAAAAAAAGAAATTCACATTAAAATGATATTGAGCAGCAGTGGTGGCACAATTGGTCTTACATAGAATGAATTGTTATAGCCAAGTCCCCCTGGTTCTCTTCTTTTATAGGGGCTCAGCCGCAAAGAATTCAGTCAAACAAGCATGTTTAAGCACTTACTTAATGCCAGGAATTCTGCTAGTCATTGGGAAGTAAATTGGTGGAGATTGGTGTGACAGGTGTGGCAGAATGAAGCAAAAGGGTTTTCAAGTGTGGGGAACCTGTGGCCTCAAGGCCACATATGGCCCTCTAGGTCCTCAAGTGTGGCTCTTTCATGGAATATTCAGTCAATATTCAATTATATTCAAGTATTCAAAGCGCCACACTTGAGGACCTAGAGGGCCATATGTGGCCTCAAGGTTGCAGGTTCCCTGCCCCTGTAGGGTCTTAGTGAGTTTTGACTAGGAAATCCAGACTGGGCATCACATCAAGGATAACAAGAAAGAAACTAATGGAATGATTGAAATGAGAGAGGTCAAGTGATCAAATGCCACAATGAAGGTAATGATCACATTTAGGAAATATGGGGGAAGAGTGTGGCAGTGAAGGATTTGAGAAAATTAAGATTGAGCAAAGCTTCAAAGTCAAAATCTTCAAGGTAGAACATTGCATATTCCGTGGTATATGGTGGATGTATATTAGAGATAAAGGTTAGTAGATTTAAGGATGAATAAAAGCCCTTAAATCATCCTAGAAAATTGGAATAAATAATCTCATATCCTTTATTTGTTTAAGATTTTAATTTTGAAAAATGGTAGTTTATAACATAATAAATTGAGTTGGGAGGGGGAAATATCTATTATAGACAAAATGTGTAAATGGAAAGTATATAGAGCAGTAAAAAAATTAATAAATATGTTATATTGAAATATTTCCTAAAATGGTTAAAATTTATATTTGAATAGAGATAAAAAGGAATAATCTATGTTGAATTGTAAACTTCCTGAGGCTAACAGCTTTACTTCCCCACTCTGTACTGAACTATTCTAAGACGCTTGCTAAACAAGTGCTCTTTGATTATAATAGTGATAACATAACAAGAAAGTTGTAGCAAAATTAATCCATACCAATTCTCTGGTGAGTGGATAAAATTCTGGATCCTGTAAAACTTTGGAAGTGTATTCATGGGTTTCTGTGGGAGTAGAAGAGTTTTGATTCTCTTTAAACGCCTTTATTAGTATGGGAAGTAGGAATTCCTTTCACTTTCCCTAAAGAGTGTTATTGCATATTGTGAAGCCAGAAGAGAAGAATCAGGCTCATTATTTCATTGTTTAACTGATACACTTGAGAGGACTCATTCATTTCCTGTCTTCAACACTACCAGGAACATTTCTGTGACAGATAACTATTTCTTACTACTTGTGTTGGCTTTTTAATGATTGCTAATTGGTTAATTTTATGTTTAGCTGTAAATTAATTACAAATTTATTTTAAGCTAGAGGATTGTTAAATCTTTCTTAAATAGAAACATTTGTTTCAACATGTGTATTCAGGACACTTTGGAATTTATAATTCAATGTCTAAGGGTAACATGACAGTTGCAAAAATGCAAACGCCTGATTAAATTCTGAAATGCTTCCTTAGACTAGGAATTTGACTAGCATGCATGAGGCTTTCTTCGAAATGCTGTTTTTAAGTGATATGAATAGTATAATTATATTTCATATGATGAGCTATTTATACTGTGTTTACCACTGAGAGTCTAATAAGTTTATTTTTTGTATTATTTTAATAGTCTAGGCTAGTCCAGTCTAGGCATAGTCATGAGGTACCTAATGTGACTTTTACTTTTCCTAACATTATGGAAGTAAACTCTGCTTCCTTTGGCTTTTCTTTACCGCTTCCTTCCACCTGCCAATCATCTTTTTATTTCACACTATTTCATTATGCTGACTACACTTCTGCATAAAGATTTGAAGATCCTTTGCACTTTATATATTTCACTTCAACAATCACAGTATGCCAGTCATCTGTAATTGCTTTTGTCTACCTCTTCCTCACTCCTAAAATTTTACTGGTTTTTCTGTGGACTTCCGTTCTCTATATATTGATTATATTCGTTTTCCTGTGATCTATTATCTTTTTCATATTAAGTTGTTCCTCCTTACACTTAGACTTCCTTATCTTCTGCTGGCAACCACTATAGCCCTAGAGTGTCTTCTACATTTACCAAATTTCCTTCTTTCAGTTTTTTTTTGGGGGGGAGGGGTGTCAGGTCAGCCTCTTTGAGGCAGACAACTAAAGCTTTCTGCCATAAGGAACTGCTCTGAAGCTAGAGCCATAACTCTCCGAGTGAATAATGCTTACATCAGGACACTGCTATGGGCAGTGGTAGGTAGGAAAATGCAATTCCTTCCCAGAGGGATGCACTTATGCTCTTCCAACAATTAACTAGGCTCCATCATGCCTATAGGCTCATTGCCATGGGACCTCCCTCCTACCCTTCCCCCTTAATGCCCATGGGCAAGAGGGTCAGAATTTTTGGGAGACCCATGGTTAGACTGTTCTTTACACTGCCACCATATCATCCTCATGCCCATCCCAAATAGAATTTGTCCAAAGTAAATTTAAGGCTCTGTTGATCATGGGGGAGTTTCTGTTGTTATTTAGTCATTTTAGTTGGGCCTGCCTCTTCATGATCCCATCTGGGATTTTCTTGGCAAAGATAGTGTAGTACTTTGCCATTTCCTTCTCCAGCTCATTTCACTGATGAGGAAATGAGGCAAAGGGGTTAAGTGACTTGCCCAGAGTCAAACAACTAGTAAGTGTGTGAGGCCTGATTTGGATTCAGGAAGGTGAGTCTTCCTGACTTCAGGCCCAGCACTCTATCAACTCAGTCACCTAGCTGCCCTGTCAAGTAATCATGTCAGTGTCTTAAAAATTACTCTACACAAATTATGCATAAATACCAACCATGCACCTTGGAACTTTTGGTCTAAACATCACATTTTCTTAGTAAAATGAAATTTAGTGAAGTGGGAAATTTTCCAGAATTCCACCTTTCTAAATGTTAAGATTACTGGAGGCTAATTTACTTCTATAAATATAATGAAAATTTACCTTTTTACCCTATGTTGAGCAGACAGATGAAATCAGGACTTTAAAGTATGTTATCCTTTTTGGATATATTCTCTTTGTCAGGATAGATTCCTTTTCTTATTTCCTCACTGTTCACACAATATTGGTAAGCTCTCTATAATGCCCTTCTAATGGGCAACCAGCACCAGTCTAGTAGGCCAGAGGCCAATACAAAGACCCACCTAGTGAAAATGAGACAAGGCCTTTGCATTTAAAATCTTGTTAGTGGAAAAACAATAATTATCATGATCCTTTTAGTATCATTTTAGGTATTTTCCTCTAGGTAAAACTTGGGCTAAGAAAAAGAGAGGAAGTTGGCAACTAACATGAAGAAGTTGGTTAATTTATGTCAGGTGGTTAGAATGTTGTACAAAACTGCTGTATTATATTTCCTTTGGGTTCCTGGATATGTTCCCATATTCTTGGGAGTTTACTGCTTTGGTCTTGAGATAACTGCCACTTTTCTCTTGTTTAGTGTTATCCCAGTGAAGTATATCTTTCTGAACTGTAAAATTAATGCTTATCATTAAGCTGAACTGAACAACCCCAAATTTTCTTATTCAGGCAATGCTTCTCCAGGGTTACAGAATAATGGTATATTATGGAGGGTTTAGATGTGTAGATCATGATAGCTGGAAGAGGCGTTAGAGGTTATCTAGTTTAATCCTTCACTTCATATATTTATTTTATATTTTTAAAACTATACAACGATAATTTATATTCTTTATTGTTCTTTCCATTTACATTCTTTTAATCACTATGCATATGGCTTTCTTGTTTCTCCTTTCCTCACTATGTACCAGTTCCTGAAAATCTTTCCAAGGTTCTCTGAATATTTAATATATGTAGCTCTTCTAAAGACATACTGTATTAAGATCACATATTACAATTTAGCCTTTCTCAAAATTATGGTCACCAAATTTGTTTCCAGTTCTTTAGTATCACAAAAAGTGTGAGGTGTGGAATAGATGACAACTTATATGATCCAATAATCCTTGTCTAACTGCTCAATAATCATTACTTTAATAATACATCATAAAATTATGCCTGGAATTGGCTTCATGCTCACTGGCATATAGGTTACAGACCCACTCCATCTCATTTTTTATTTTATTTCTTTAATTTATTTTTTATTTTTAGTTTACAACACTCAGTTCCACAAGTTTTTGAGTTCCGAATTTTCTCCCTCTCCTTCTTCTCCCCCATTCACCCTCAAGATGGCATGTAATCTGATAGATGTTCTACATCTACCTTTGCATTAAACTTATTTACACAATAGTCAAGTTGTGAAGATTTATAACCAATAGAATGAACCATGAGAAAGAAGAAAAAACCAAAAAAGAAGAAGAAAAAAGAAAGAGCAAATAATTTTCCTCAATATAAATTCAGACTCTGTAATTCTTTTCTCAGGATGTGGATAGCTTTTTCCATCAAGAGTTTTGGAGCTGTCTTAGAAACTTGAATTTCTGAGAAGAGCCAAGTCTATCAAAGTCAGTCATCACAGATACCATCTGTCTGTAATCGTATATAAAGTTCTCCTGGTTTTGCTCCCCTCACTCAACATCAGATCACATAAGTCTTTTCAGGTTATTATGAAGTCCATCTGCTCCTCATTTCTTTTAGCACGATAGTATTCAATACATTCATATACCATAACCTGTTTAGCCATTCCCCAATTGATAGGCATCCCCTTGATTTCCATTTCTTTGCCACCACAAAGAGCTGCTATAAATATTTCTATATATTACAGGTCCCTTTCCCACTTGTATGATCTCTTTGGGATACAACCCTAGAAGTGGTATTGCTGGGTCAAAGGGTATGCACATTTTCACAGCCTTTGGGCATAGTTCCAAATTGTTCTCCAGAATGGCTGGATCAGTTCACAACTCCACCAACAATGTAACAGTGTTCCAATTTTCTCACATCCTCTATAGCATTTATCATTTTCCTGTTTTGTCATGTTAGCCAATCTGACAGGAGAGATGTGGTACCTAAGAGTTGTTTTGATTTCCATTTCTCTAATCAATAGTAATTTAGAGCCTTTTTTCATATGACTTTAGATGTCTTTACTAACTTCCTCTGCAAACTTCCTGTTCATATCCTTTGACCATTTATCAATTGGGGAATAACTTGTATTCTTATAAATTTGACTCAGTTCCCTGTATATTTTAGAGATGAGACCCTTATCAGACACATTGCTTGTAAAATTCTTTCCCAGTTTTCTGCTTCCCTCCTAATCTTGTTTACGTTGGCTTCATTTGTACAAATCTTTCCAATTTAACATAATCAAAATTAGCTATTTTGCATTTTGTAATACTCTCTATCTCTTGTTTAGACATAAATTCTTCTCTTCTCCATAAATCTGACAGGTAAACTATTCTTTGCACTCTCAAATTGTGTATAGCATCAGCCTTTATACTAAATTGTGAAGTCATTTTGAATTTATTTTGGTATGTGATGGAAGATATTGGTCTATGCCCAGTTTCTGCCATACTATTTTCTAGTTTTCCCAGAAGTTTTTGCAAAATAGTGAGTTCTTATCCCAGAAGCTTTACTCCCTGGTTTTATCAAAGAGTACATTACTATAGGCATTGACTACTGCATCTTGTATACCTAACCTATTCCACTGATCCACCACTCTATTTCTTAGCCAATACCAAGTAGTTTTGATGATTGCTATTTTATAATACAGTTTAATATCTGGTGTGGCTAGGCCACCTTCCATAGCATTGCTTTTCATTAATTCCCTTGATATTCTGGACATTTCGTTCTTTCAGATGAATTTTATTATTAGTTTATCTAGCTCTATAAAATAATTTTTGGTAGTTTGATTGGTATGACACTAAATGAGTAAACTAATTTAGATAAATTTGTCATTTTTGTTATATTAGCTGAGCCTAACATGAGCAACTGATGTTTTTCCATTTATTTAGATTTGACTTTATTTGTGTGAAAAGTGCTTTTGTAATTGTCTTCATACAGGCCCTGGGTTTGTCTTGGCAGGTAGACTCCCAAATATTTTATAGTGTCTACAGTAACTTTAAATGGAATTTCTCTTTCTATCTCTTGCTGTTGGGCTTTGTTAGTAATATATAGGAATACTGAGAATTTATATGGGATTATTTTATATCCTACAACTTTGCTAAAGTTTTTTTTTATTATTTCAACTAGTTTTTACTTGATTCTCTAAGATTCTGTAAGTGAATCATCATATCATCTGCAAAGACTGACAACTTAGTTTCTTCTTTGCCTATTCTAATTCTTCAAATTATGTTCTTCTTTTATTGCTAAAGCTAACATTTCTAGTACCAAATTGAGTAATGGGGTGATAATGGATATCCTTGTTTCATGCTCAATCTTATTGTAATTGCATCTATCTTACCCTCATTACACATAATGCTTGCTGATGGTTTTAGGTAGATACTACTTATAATTTTAAGGACAACCATTTATTCCTATGCTTTTTGGTGTTTTTAATAAGAACTGGTGTTGTATTTTGTCAGAAGCTTTTTCTGCATCTACTGAGATAATCATATCATTTCTACTAGTTTTGTTGTTGATATTATCAATTATGTTGATAGTTTTCCTAATACTGAACCAGCTTTGCATTCCTGGAATTAATCCTACCTGGCCATAGTATATTATTCTCACAGTAAGTTGCTGTAATTGTTTTACTAATATTTTATTCAACATTTCTGCATCAATATTCATTAGGGAAATTGGTTTATAATTTTCTCTCTCTGTTTTGACTCTTCCCAGTTTAGGTATTAGTACCATATTTGCATCATAAAAAGAATTTTGTAGGACTCCTTTTTTGCCTATTTTCCCAAAAAGTCTATAAAGTATGGGAATTAATTGTTCTTTAAGTGTTTGATAGAATTCACTTGTAAATCCATCTGGCCCTAGAGATTTTTTCCCATGGAATTCATTGATGGCTTTTGTAACAATAACATGGCTTGCCACTACTTTGGCTGTGTAAGGCCAACAACAGCAGCACACAGAAAGGCTGCCAGCACAACTTCTTTGATCTGCTTTTCTAAGGAAAGAAAATTTAAGGGGTTAACAATCTCACTTTAATCAAACATATAACATATATATATATATATATATATATATATATATATATACATATATATATATACATATGTATATATATATATATATGTGTGTGTGTGTGTATATATATATATATATATATATGTAATTCACTTAGTTCAGGGGCGAAAGCCATCTCTCTGAACTTCAGAGCCAATACAAACAGAAATTAGAAACAGGAAATATCAACAGATAAAATAACATGAAACAGGAGACAAGCTTCTAGCTTTCTGTCCAACATCTCAGTATAGATTTACAGGGAAGCACCAACTTTTCCATGGTCTTTCAAACATTATGGCTAGCAACTCAGCAATCAGATCTGGCACTACATTCAAAGTCTTGCGATCTAGTAAATCTAGGCATGATAACTTGACCTCATCAAAGATGCTCTTACTAACTTTCCCTATTTATTTCAGTTTCTAACTTCCTGCTACCCTTTTTTGTTTTGTCCTTTGGAGTAAAAAAAAATTTCTTTTTCATGTCACATAAAAGGAACTGGAAAGTAATTAAGTTTGTCTCCTTATCCCAGTTTCCCCAAGTAGCAACCTTGTTTCTTTTTTTCTACTATGTAGCCCTTTAAAAAATATTTTTTCTCCTTATCATTCATAACCAACCCTCAGTTCATTATCAACACCACTTGCATCCTTCCTTTTCTCTTCATCCACCTTGCCACCATCCTAATTGAGACCCACTTTCCTTCTTGCCTAGCCTATTGTAAAATCTACAGGGTTTACTTGCCTCAAGACTCTGCCTTCCCTAATTCATTCTCCATACAGCTTCCTAAGTGATAATCCTAAAGCATTGGTTTGACCATGTCACTTCCTCCATTCAATAAATTCCTATAGTTCCTTGTTACCTCTATGACCAAATATAAACTCTTTTCCTTTACTTCTGAGGCTTTCCAAAATCTGGTTCACCCCAACTTACATTCTCAGGTTTATTATTTATTACTCTCTTTCATCAGTATTTGGTCAGGGCAAGACCAAACAGGCAATGAAAAAATAATGCCAAACTGATCTTGCACAGGCTCACACTCCCCTCTCCCCCCCATGCCTGGGATTCATTCACTCTGCATCCACTCTTCTTAAAATTTCTAATTCCCTTTAAAGGTTAGATCCAAGAAACATAACTTTCTACATGAATTCTTTCCTGGTCTAGAAAGATCAGGAGTTAGAAAACTCATAGTTCCACTTGTCTACTTATAGATTATTTCATACATATTAATAAATATTTTTGCATAAATAGATTAGTGGTCTTGACTTTTTCCCTTGAACTGTGATATGTTTTGTATTTACCTTTAGTTATTTTACTTTGCCTGTATATTTTGCATGTACATCTTACAAATTTAAGCTGTTAGATTGAAGTTTCCATTTTACATATAATGGGTAGGATTAAGTGAACTCTCTGAGGTCTCTTCCAACTCTATGATTTTATGATTTTGTGGTGCCTGGCATAATAAGAGAAAATATTTTTCCAGATTGGCTTCCTTATTTATGATTTCTCAGGCCTTTCTGTCCTATTCCAAAAAACACCCCATATTAGCTTCTCTGAATGTACCATTAGCAATATGACATTTGCACTCAGCTTTCAGATTCATAAGAATTAATCAAGTGAATCTCAGTTCTATATGTGTTCTCTCTGGGATAGCTTAGTGTTGTGGTAGCAATTAAAGTGACCAACTCAGAATCATGTAGTCTAAGACCATCATCAGTCATTATCAAATGAGAGAATTTACCTTAACTTACCTATCCCTCACTCCTTTAGCCAGGTCTTTTGATTTATTTTTTTAAAGAACCTTGGGCAGAGGTATGAAACATTGTTTAAATTTCATTTTTTATAAAATATCTTGTTTTTAGTAAGATACAAAAAAGAGCTAAAGTCTGTAAGCACCCTTATGTTGTTAATCAAGAAAAGGGCAATCATATAACTTCTGCATTTACAAGCCAAAGTTTTTATTTTCTATGTAACCTTAAAGTTTTTCTCAACATATATCAGGTATTCATTCCCCTCTTTTGTGCTGATCATTTGTGCAAGGCATAAAACCTTCATAACATTTTTTTCCAAAAGAAAAAAGAAAGGTTGGGTATGGCCTTAATCTACTTAAACACGGACATATATGTGTACAATCATATTTCAATTTGTTCTCTTGAATATGAAATTTCTGAAAATCTGTGTAGCTTTCTGAGGCCAAGAAATCTCAGAGACCAAGGTCATAGAAGTAACTTCAAACTCTGAAAGTCTTAGAGGACTTATGAATTTTCCTAAACTGATATGGAAAAATTTTGGAGAGCCTTGAATTGAACTGATAAGATGTCTTTATACTTTTTTAAACCTGGTTTTGTTAACTCAGTACTTTGAAAATAGTTTAATTATGCATTTTCATAATTATGAATATATGCATCTTAATATAGTTTTCACTTTAAATTTTATGTATATTGTATTTATAGTTTTAACTTTAATATTATACGCATACACAGGTGTATGTCTGTATGTTATATACATATGCATATATGGTTATGGGTATGTGTGTGTGTGCTTGTGTGTTCTCTTTGAATAGTTGCTATTGTATTGCATTTCACATTGTAGTTCTAACTACAGATATATTAGGAATGGTCTTTTAAAAATATCCTTCTTGTTGATATGTTTTGAGTAACCAGTTTGGGTTAGGAAATAGAGTATTGTGAAGACAATTTCTCTTCCAAAATACTTGATGACATAGTTTTGTTGAATAGTTTTTATCTATTTTGCCCAATGAATAAAACCAGATAAAGACTGATTAGGATTTATACTGAAATACTGTTCATGAAGGAGATTGTCACTCTGCCTTTTATGTGTATCTTCAGTAGGGTGAGTGTAATCACATAGGAATCTTCTTGCATTCAATTTTTAAAAAGTGAATGTTATCTTAATTGCCTCCTATTTCCTTATTTTTTCCATTTTCTGTACCAAATAAAATAAATTGATTTCAACTCTTCCCATATGAATTAAGGAAACAAAACATAATACTTATTGCCAGCATATCTTTTCAACAACAACAATGAAGTAGTTTGAACTTATAAATATCTTGTTTCTTTCCTGAAATTTTACCTAAGGAATACTGATTTCTCTTCTCCATTTTGTCCAGTGTTAGTGGTAAATTTTATCCTGGATATGAAAAGATTAAATCATATGAAGAATTCTGATCTTAGTTTGGTACCTATATATTTCATGTCATTTGAATAAATTTAAAAAAAAAAAACACTTATGAGTCCTTACTATGTGCAAAGCTCTATGCTGCATGCTGGTAATGCTAATAAATAATAATAAGGATAGTAATAAACATTAATATAGCATGCTTTAAAGTAGTCAAAGCACTTTACAAATAATATTTCATTTATCCTCATAACAACCCTGGAAAATGGTATTCTCATCATCATCATCATCATCATCACCATCATGATGTCCATTTTACAGAGGACTTAACTGGGGTAGACAGAAGTCAAATAACTTGCCAAGGAATATCCATTTAATAAATTTCTGATTCTGCATTTGAACTTAGTTCTACCTGATTTCAGGCCCAGTTCTCTATCCACTGTGTTACCTAGCAGCCTCTATAAATAGAAAGACAAGAGTCGCTGCTCTCTAGGAGTTCACATTACAATAGGGGGGATAATATATTTAGTATACTTTAGCTTCAGGTCAGATGGAAAGTAATTAATAAAATTATATTATATTGGCTTGTCATGTTGAACATTTGACAGTGCCAAGAACTTTGGAATTTATTGCCCAAATTTCTTTATTAGTGGATGATATTTTTAGTCATGGAAACTATAAATATCTACCACAACAATGAAGATCTGTGTTCAGAGTCAATGGAAGGAGTATGTAAACAATCAACAAACATTTTTAAGGGTCAAATATGTACTAGGCACTGTGTTTAGTACTGACCCAAACAAGTACATCACCAGTCCTTTAAGTTTTGAAATATATCCATATTGAATATGGAATTTTTGAATACATTTATCAATCTACTGCTTAAGTGGTTGAGATCAAATAAACTTCCTAGTATTGAGAATAAACTGTGTTAAAAGTTTAAACATGTGGGACAAATAAAAGATTTCAAGATGACTGTCTTCATGGAAGAAAAAACATATTCTAGTGAGCTGTAAGAAAAGGAAAATGGAAATCAATTATGGGAAACTTTTCTGACCTATGGACATGAGTAATGGATTTCTGTACATTTTTATATTAATTATCATTTTTGAGGAGAGGAATAATATGACTAGATGATTATCTGAAGAAAATTCATTCAGAAACAGTATTTGGCGACTTGAATTAAAGTGAGGATGGGAAGCTAGTGAAGAAGCAAAAATGTGGATAAATGATATTAAACTCATGTGGAAATGAATAGAGCTACATGACTGCAGCTAAGTGATGCAGTGGATAGAGGACTAGCCCTGGAGTCAGGAGGACCTAAGTTCAAATCTGGCCTCAGATACTGCCTGGCTGTGTGACCATGGGCAAGTCAATCAACCCTATTTGCCTCAGTTTCCTCATCCTAAAATGAGCTCGAGAAGGAAATAGCAAAACACTCCAATATCTTTGTCAAGAAAACCCCAAATAGGGTCATGGAGAGTTACACAGGACTGAGATGACACAAAAACAACAAAACATATTGACTTGGGAAACCACAAATTAACATTAAATTTTATTGTATTTTTATTTATTTTGGAAATATTTCCCAATTCCATTTAGTATAATTCCAGGTATACATAGAAATTTCTAAACAGCTATATTGTGAAAAGTCTGAAGGTAGTAGGGATAATGGACAGCATGAGGCAGGTGTAAGTTATACCAAAGACCCTGATATTTATTTCATTTACTTTACATGCTTCCATTTACTTTACATGCAAATGTCTTTTAAAATTGAGAATTACAATTTTTTTTACAAATCCTGAATAAAAGTAGGAACCATTAAGAGATCAAAGTAATAAGCAGAAATAAAGGGAAAGCAACATCAAAGCTTCTCCAACTCTTTCTTAAGTGCAAGCTTCTGTCCTGATTAGACAGAAATAAGAAGAGTTCCTAGATAAGTGGAAAACGACTATTCTATCCCAAAGTTAAATGGAACATTTTATCCTTTACAGACCAAATGGAAAATCCCCAGATACTTTACATTATGTGAGGGACATGAAGAAGAATCACACAGAAGGTGGGAAGACATGAACCTTAGATTCATGTATAAGCTAAAGAACTATGCCGAATAACGTTTCTGTTCTCTTTGATTCTCACAGTTATTAATACTGAATGATGAACTGCAGCCTGCCCCTTTGGAGATATTACTCACGTTGATGAGATCAAGATTAATTGAGTATGAATGTTCTTATTAATAAAATCAGAGTATCTGCACATGAAAAATAGACCAAGTTTTATTGACAGGAACACTCTTTGAGAAAATCAAGGTCAACCCCCATATTTTACAGCTAAAGATACTGATATCATTTTTTATGTCCCTGATGCCTAGCAGAGTGTTTGACACATAGAAAATGCTTAGTAATTGCCTGTTTATTAATTATTCCAAATAGAAGAATTGACTTACACTGTTTAAGTTCACATAGACAGTTAGTATCAACTATAGAAATGGAAGCCTAGGTTCCTGATTCCTGGTCTATCATTTTCTTCTATTATCTGATACCACCTGAGACAGAATATGGTTTGCCCAAGTGAAGAAATAGTAATGTAAAACCCCACTATAAGATGTCTAGTTAAAACAGCCACTGGCTATACATTGAGTTACTTCTTACATTGTCCCTTTGCCTTCTCTTTCCACTAATATTTTCTTACAGTGCCTCAAACTATAATATAGAGAGTCTATGAAATGTGTCATGTAGGTATATAGGAACCCTAATTTCACATACAAGCTAAAGATTTGCTGAGAATAAAGCTTCTGTTTTCTTTGATTCTCATAGGTATTAACACTGAACAAAAGTCTACAGAAAATGGAATGTGAAGGAAGACTTTATATCATAGATTACTTTGCTCTTTCTGTTCTGCTTGAAGATCTCACAGACCTAAAAAGGGCTTATTGATTTCATGAATGCATTTATGTTCCCCTAAAGGCAAATTGTACCCATAAGAATGAACACATAAGGTATTTTAGGAACACATAAGGCACACATATTCAAATATTACCATGTTTCCCATATGTTCATTCAGCCTATCAGAAAAGCCTGAGGAGCTAGCTCACTGTGGTCTAGGAGAAATTGTTTTCTTTAGGGTCTCTCACTAGCCATCAAAGAAATCTAGGGTCCATAAAGTTGGGTTTATGTGCAGATCTAACCTAAAGACCAATAGTCAGTCCTCTGATAATAGTTATGAAAGGTAACAGGCAATCACATATAGCAGTAGCAATGAAAAACTGTTTAATTGCAAAACCTAAATTCATCTTTCAGTGTATATGTTAATCTCTGAGAACTGATGTCAGAGAAGGCTTTGGTATCCACAAATCTATGTACAGGAGGATCAGTATCATTGCTCTTCTTGCCTAATATTTTTGTTGATACATTTCATTTTGATGTAACACTTACTTCCTAATGCCCCTTCTCCCTCAATTATACTTTCCTTTAAAGTTCAATTAAGAACCATCAAACATGGCTTTTGAGAATAATTGTATGTGCCATGTTCTATTCTTATAGTTCACTTTCCTTCCAAAAAGGAAATATGCTTTAAAATCATTTAACTTGAAACACCATTGACCATCCTAACTCAACTAGATTCTGTGGTCGTTTAGTGATGATTTCATTGATATCATTTATTTACATTGTCCTCTGGCTATGCCTTTTTTTATTCTGTTGTATTCTATTACATTCATATGCTGCAATTTGTTCAGCCATTCCCCAATCAGTGGGCACATAATTTGTTTCCAGTTTTTTGCTACTAAGAAAAAGAACTACTAAGAATATTTTGGTAATGTAAGACCTTCTTTCTGTTAGTGAAAACTCCTTTGAGTATAAATATAGTTGTTGTGTGGATGAATGAAATTAGTTTGGACAATTTAGTAACATTTCTTCCTTAATTACAAATAGCTTTTCAAAACTGTATGACAAAGTCACAGTTCCACAGAGTATATTAGTGTCATGTCCGCCTAAATCTCCTCCAAAATTGAATATTTCCATCTTCTGCAAGATTTGCAAATTTCTTTGGCATAAGGTAAAACCTTAGTGTAGTATTAATTTGTATTTCTCCTCTTGTTACTGAGCATTATTAGAGAATCATTCTCCCAAATAATTGTTGATATTTTGTAATTTTTCTTTTGAAAACTGCTCATATCCTTTCATCACATATTTATCGATCGATTATCCTTTTGACATATATCCACAAGTTTGCTTATTATTAATCAATCTATGAGCATCCATTAATTGCCTGCTATGTCTCAGGCACTGTGCTAATCAGTAGGGATAAAGCAACATTCTGTGAAATAGTGACCATCCTCAAGGAACTTACATTGTAATAGGGAGACAATGCGCACATATATAAGCATATACAAAACACTTACAAACTAAATAGATGAGTGAGCAGGTTTAGGGGTGGGGAAGTTACTCGCAGCTAGGGGACAAGGAATGGCCTTGTTTAGAAATGGTGCTTGAGTTCAGGCTCAAAGGAAACTGCAGTTATCCCTTCTATATTACAACTTTCCTCCATAATGGTTTTGATATATCACGGATTGGCAGGAGAAATTAAATGGAAATTTTGGGGGAGTTTTTTGGAAGCCTCAGATGACATGCAAAAGCCAGCAGGTAACACAGAAAAAGTTTAGAAAATCAGAAATGCATAAAATATATGATGGGTTTGGAGTAGAACCTTAGATTTTTCTTGTCCTTTTTGACCATTTATCAACTGAGGATTTACCTGTGCTTTGTAAAAATTACTTTTTATGAAGAATATTTTGGAGTAGGAAAAGATGATTTAGGGGAATCAGGTCTGGGGAAAGGGTATTGAAGGCCTGAACCAGGGGTATGGCTGTGTAAGTGTAGAGGAAAGGACTTATGTGAGAGATATTGTGGAAATAGAAATGAGAAGATTTGGCAACTGATTGGAAGATAGGTTGAGTGAAAATAAGGAACCAAGGAAGGTATGAAAGTTGTGAACCAGGGTGACTAGAAAGATAATGGTGACCTGGCTAATAATAATAATGATGGGGAAATCCTGAAGGGGATAGATCAGGGGGGATATATTCAGTTATCTTTTGTGACATATTGAGTTTGTGATGTCTATTGAACCTTTAGTTTGAAATATTCAATAGGTTATTGTTGATGTGGGCCCAGAGACTAGGTGACAGATTAGCATGGGAGATATAGATCTGGAAGTCATCTGCATAAAGACGATAAGCTGATGAGTCCACCAACAGGGAGAGAATAGAGAAAAGGGCCTGGGACCATATATTGAGGTGTGACATGGATGGTGATCTAGCAATGGGTAATTAGAAGGAACAGTCTGAAAGGTAGGAGGAGAACGGAGAGAGAACATGGGGCCCTTCCTATTGTATATCTTTCGCTTAGAGGAAGGAAAAATAGCTATCATCACAAAAGAGGAGAATAACATCTTAAATATGGCATGTGATTATTCCTCATACTGTCTTTCAGTTTCCTGATTAGTTTCCAGCCCAGCTTGTTACCACTTTACTTTCTTTCATCTGATGAGTAAGTGTTTTGGTGGGAGCAGTTTTGTCGGTAAGACAGACTGCTTTTGTGCTTTTAAAAGGATGAAACATCATTAAATGTGACATCGCACTCATAAAGGCCAAGGAGAGTCTAAATTTCAGAATTCATTCAGAATAATTTAAGGTAGATGATGCACTGACTCCCTAAATATGACATGTTCTCCCATGACTACACTATTAGCACAAAGACAATGACTAGTAGCCCTTTCAACCTTCTCGTTTGCATTTTAAAGACAACTTTTTGTCCCCTTTATTTTAGCTCTTTCTTTTACGTAGGAAGATTTTGTATTCTTTGCATTAATAGATGATTTGGCAATTTCTCAAGGTTATTAATAAGTTTAAAAATATTATTTCAGCAGTATGGATTCAGCAGGAAAATATTAACCACCCTAAAGGGGTATGTCTACATTTCCCCATGATATAGTTTACATAGACTTGCTATATATAGCTTGTATATGAAGAAAAAAGTTATTAAAATGGTTCTTTCAAAATAATTAATAGCTTTGAAGCACTATCCTTGAAAGCAGGAGCAATTATTCCCTTTCTTAGTATCTCCAGTGCTTAGCACAGTGCCTGGCACAAACTTAATAAATGTTCATTAACTTTACTTGAATTCTTTTAGCAGAATGCCAAAGTCCTCATTAGTATAACTGAGAATAATCCCAGACACTAAGCCATAGAAGAAATATTTTTTCCCCAATAGGTTACCTGTGATTGTTCCTTCCCCTTTGTGCCCCAACCACCATGGTATTAGGGTATCATATCTCCAGCAGGATTTTGAACTTTTTTCATATTTTAAAAATCTATAAAAGATGTCTGTCATGAACAAAATATGATCTTAATATCATTACTTGATTGGTAGAGGAGGAAAAATAGAGAAAGGAAGTAGTGTTTGATCATGATTTAGCTTTGTTACCTTGACAATAATAAATATTTTATTCCTAGAAGGTAATTAAGGTTTGTAATTCTCTGTCTTGTCAGCCTTTGATATAATTTGTATTTCAAGAGTAAAAGCAAAACCATAGGAAGAAAATCTGTAGAATTTATAGTATAAATTGGAATAATTTGTTAATGCAATTCTTGTTCACATTTCTAGTGCTGTTCAGTTGACAGCGAGCTTTTCTGAAGTGATCTTCAAAAATGCCTCCTGTCTCATTTTTTTATTTTACTTTTTTTCTTTCTGCATATTACTCATAGATTATCTTTTAGTATAAAATGCGCCTAATCTTTGTAACAATTTTCCAACGATGCCTACAGCATTTTTTTCTTAATTCTTAAAACTACTTCGAATAATGCTTTCAAATATTTCCAGGACTTAATGCCATCTGAATACTCTTTTTAAGTGATATGTGCAGAAGAAGTAGGAGTGTTATAATAGCATGATTTAGTTTATCATGAAATTATATGACTCAATTTACTCTAACTATATTCTGCATTTCAATGTTTAAAATGTTCAGTATTAGCCTGAAGTGTAAAAATACTATCTGAACTCCTCAATTTTCTCACCTGTAAAATGAGAAAAATTATACAGGTACTACGTATGTCACAGAGTTGTTGTGAAGAAAGCACTTTGGGAAACCTTACAGGCTAGGTCCTAGGTAAATAAAGATTGTTATTGTTATTCAACCTCTATCAATCAATCAACATTTTTTTAAAGCAGCAGCCATGTGTTAGGCATTACAGATATAATTTTTTAAAAAAAATCAAACAATTGTAACTTGCAATGAATTTACATTTTAAAAGAGGAAACAGGGATATATAGGATGTTCCAAAAGTCTTAGTGCAGTTTTATTCTCTTTTAGATTCTCTAACACTTTTGGGAAAAACTGTCAAAGTTTAAAACTGCACTAAGACTTTTGTCACTTGCTAGGTCAAAAATAATATAAAGTTAATAAATACAAGTAAATACAAAGTAATTAAATACAAGGCAGTTTAGCAGAAAAGTTACTTGTATTTGGGAGGATCAAGACATGCTTCTGTCAGAAGATGGTGTCTAAGCTGTACCCATATGGGGTCGTGACACATAGTTTAAGCCTGATACTATAAGCAATTTGGGAGAGTAAGGAATAGTTTACCTGTCAGATTTATGGGAAAGGGAAGAATCCATGACCCAACAATAGATAGAGAGCATTACAAAATGCAAAATGGATAATTTTGATTATGTTAAATTGAAAAGTTTTGGTACAAACAAAGCCAATGCAACAAACATTAGGAGGGAAGCAGAAAATTGGGAATCTTTACAACCAATGTCTTTGATAAAGGCCTCATATCTGAAATATACAGGGAACTGAGCCAAATTTATATGAATGCAAGTCATTCCCCAATTGAGAAATGGCCAAAGGATATGAACAGACAGTTTTCAGAGGAAGAAATTAAAGATATCTATAGTCATATGAAAAAGACTCTAAATCACTATTGATTAGAGAAATGCAAATCAAAACACCTCTTAGGTACCACATCTCTCCTGTCAGATTGGCTAATATGACAAAACAGGAATATGTTAATGCTAGAGAGGATGTGAGAAAATTGGAATATTGTTACACTGTTGGTGGAGTTGTGAACTGATCCAGCCATTCTGGAGAGCAATTTGGAACCATGCCAAAGGGCTATAGAAATGTACATACTGTTTGACCCACTAATACTACTTCTGTCCCAAAGAGATCACAAAAATGGGAAATGGACTAGTATGTACAAAAATATTTATAGCAACTCTTTTTGTGGTGACAAAGAATTGGAAATCAAGGGATGCCCATCAATTGGGGAATGGCTAAACAAATTGTGGTATATGACTGTAATGGAATACTATTGTGCTACAAGAAATGAGGAGCAGACAGATTTCATTACAACCTGGAAAGACATATATGAACTGATGTTGAGTGAGGGGAGCAGAACCAGTAGATCATTATACACAATTACAGACACACGCTATCTGTAAAAGCTAAATTTGATAGACTTGTCTCCTCTCATCAATTCAAGGTTCAAAGACAGTTCCAAAAGACTCATGATGGAAAAAGCTATGCACATCCAGAGAAAGAATTATAGAATCTGGATGCAGATTGAGCCAAACTATTTGCTCTCTTTTTTTCCTTCTTTTTTTTGGTTTCATTTCTCCTTTCTCATGGTTCATTCCATTGGTTATAATTCTTCTTTACAACTGGGCTATTATGTAAACATGTTCAATGTGAAGATACATGTAGAACCTATATCGGATTATATATCATCTTGGGGGGTAGGGAGGAGAAGAGGGAGAGAAAAGTTGGAACCCCAAAACTTGTGGAACTGAATGTTGTAAACTAAAAAAAAAAGAATTTATTTTTTTTTAAAAAGTGCCAAATTGGTCTCAAGAAGAAAAGCTTTAAGAAGCCCTGCTTAAATGAAGGAAAGGACTCTCTATATGATAGCAGTAAGGAGGGAGTTTGTTCTAGGAATGGGGGATCATCAGTGCATAGGCCAAAGGACAGGATGTGGAACGGCATGTGTGATGAACAGAGAAAAAGTCAGTTTGGTTAGTTCAAAGAGTGAAATGAGGGAAATGATTTCCAATAAGGCTGGGAATAAGGGTTTGGTGTGGGTTATAGAAAGCTTTAAAAGCTAAACAGAGATTATGCTTGGTCCAGAGGCAATATGAAGGCATTGGAGTTTAAGTCAGAGAGTAACATATCAAATCTAACATTAAGGAGAATCACAATGGCATCAATGTGTAGGATGACTGGGCAGATGAGAGACTTGAAGCAAGGGGCCTATGTAGGAGCTCATTGCAATAATATAAGTAAAAACTGAAGAACGCCTGTGTAAGTTGGTAGTCCTCTCCTACTCCTGCTGCCACCACTCTTTTTCAGTCTCTCATTACTTATTGGACTATTATAATGCCTTTCTAACTGCTCTCCCTCCAATCTCTGCCTTCTCCCATCCAGCCTTCACAAAACTGTCAGTCATCTTTCTAATTACCAGGTCTGACAGTATCACTCTCCTGAGTGCACCTTAGTGCCTATTGATCAGATGTTAGATACACAAAATTATTTAGCCTGGCATTTAAGACTCTCTATAATTTGGCCCCAATCTGCCTCTCTACCTATATTTCTCATTATACTCCTCTTTATATATTCTGTATTATAGCCAAGCTGAATGACTAATTTCATGACTCTGACAGGCTACATGTGGAAATTCATATCTTCCTCATTTCTATTTTTCAGAATGTTTACTGTTTTCAAGGATTAGCTCAGGTTTTCTAATCCCCCATGCAAAAATATTCTCTATTTCTCCATCTTTCTCTCTCCTGTCTCTGCCTCTCTCTGTCTCTGTCTCTGTCTCTCTCTGTCTGTCTGTCTGTCTGTCTCTCTCTCTCTCTCTATATCTCTATCTATCTCTCTCTTTCTCTCTCTCTCTCTCTCTCTCTCTCTCTCTCTCTCTCTTTCTCTCTCTCTCTCTCCCTCTCCTGTCTTTGCCTCTCTCTCTCTCTGTCTCTCTCCTTCTCTTACTCTCTCTTATTCTCTTCCTCTGACTACATCTCTCTTTCCTCCCCTCAAACTTTCTTAAGAATTTTTGCCTAGATCTCTCCTCTGCACACATAAAAGTGCAGCTTGAATTATCCTTATCTGTAAATATGCATATCTTCTATAAGAAAACACAAATTCCTTAACAGTAGTTCTGTCATTTGAATCTTTGTATGCCTGGACCAATTCATAGTGCCTTGCCCATAGTAGGCTCTTAAAAAAAAAGCTTTTATTTTTAGTTCCAAATTCTTTCCCTCACTCTAACATCTCCCAATCCATCGAGAAGGCAAGAAATACAATACCCTTTATACACATACAGTCATGTAAAACATATTTCTGTCCTAACCATTCTGAAAAAAAGGGAAGAAAAACAGAGAAAGAGGAAAAAATATTCTGCAATCTGCCTGAGTCTATCAATTCTTTATCTGGAGATGGGTAGCATTTTACATTGAGTCCTTTAACGTTGTAGTAGCTCATTGTATGTATCTCAGTTACTAAGTCTTACGCAGTTGATTATCTTTACAACACTGCTGTTACTATTTAGATTTGTTCTCCTGGATCTGCTCACTTCATTTTGCATCATCTCATATATCTTCCCAAGATTTTCTGAAACTAGTCTCTTCATCATTTTTTTAGATTTATTTATTTTTAGTTTTCGACATTGATTTCCACAAGACTTTGAGTTCCAAATTTTCTTCCCATCTCTTCCCTCCCACCCACCCCAAGATGGCATGCATTCTGATTGCCCCCTTCCCCACTCTGCCCTCCCTTCTATCACCCCACTCCTCCCCCCCTTATTCCCTTTACCTTTACTTTCTTGTAGGACAAGATAGATTTATATATTCCATTGCCTGTATATCTTATTTCTGAGTTGCATGTCAAAAACAGTTTTTAACATTTGTTTCTAAAACTTTGAGTTCCAAATTATCTCCTTTCTTCCCTCTCCACCCTCACTCATTGAGAAGGCAAGCAATTCAATATACGTTATACACGTGTCATTATGCCATTCCATAATAGTCATGTTGTGAAAGGTTAACTATATTTCCCTCCATACTATCCCACTCCCCATTTATTTTATTTTCTCCTCTGACCTTGTCCCTTTACAAAAGTGTTTGCTTCTGACAACCCCTCCATCTGTCCTCCCTTCTATCATCTCCCCTTATCCCTTTCCCCCCTACTTTCCTATAAGGGACGATACCCAATGGAGTGTGGTATTACTCCCTCCTTAATCCAAATTCTATGAGATTAAGGTTCACTCATTCCCTTTCACCTCCTCTCTCTTCCCTTCCATTATAACAGGTTTTTTTTTGCCTCTTTTATGTGAGATAATTTACCACATTCCATCCTTTATCTACTCCCTTTATCCTTTTCCCAATATACGCCTCTCTCACCCCTTAATCTTATTTTTTTAGATATCATCCCTTCATATTCAAATCATCCTGTGTCCTCTCTCTGCATATACATATATACATATACACATACATACACATATACATAATATACATACACATACACATATATACACACACATACATATGTGTGTATGTGTATGTATGTGTATATATATACATGCGCACACAGACACACACACACACACATATATGTATATATATATATATACATATATTCCCTTCAGCTACCCTGATACTGAGAAAGGTGTCATGAGTAACAAATATCATCTATATCATCTTTCCTTGTAGAAATGTCACCAATTCAACTTTAATAAGTCCTTTATGATTTCTCTTTCCTGTTTACCTTTTCATGCTTCTCTTGATTCTTGTATTTGAAAGGCAAATTTTCTATTCAGCATGGTATTTTCATCAAGAATGCTTTAAAGTCCTCTATGTCATTGAATATCCATTTTTCCCCTGAAGTGTTATACTCAGGTTTTCTAGGCAGGTGAGTCTTGGTTTTAATCCTAGCTCCTTTGACCTCTGGAACATCACATTCCAAGCCCTTTGATCTCAAAATGTAGAAGCTGCTAGATCTTGTATCATCCTGATTGGGTTTCCACAGTATTCAAAGTGTTTCTTTTTGGCTGCTTGCAATGTTTTCGCCTTGATCTGGGAACTGTAGCACTTGGTGACAATATTACTAGGAGTTTTCCTTTTGGGATCTTTTTCAAGAGGCACGTGGTGGAGTCTTTCAATTTCTATTTTACCCTTTGGTTCTAGAATATCAGGGCAGATTTCCTTGATAATTTCTGGAAAGATGATGTCTAGGATCTTTTTTTGTTCATGGCTTTCATATAGTCCAATAATTTTAAAATTATATCTCCTGGATCTATTTTCCAGGTCAGATGTTTTTCCAATGAGATATCTCACTTTGTCTTCTATTCCTTCATTCTTTTGGATCTGTTTCATAATTTCTTGATTTATCATAAAGTCATTAACTTCCATTTGCTCCATTATAATTTTTAAGGAATCATTTTATTTAGTGAGCTTTTGGACCTCCTTTTTCCACTTGGCCAATCCTGCTTTTTAAGGGATTCTTCTCCTCATTGGTTTTTTGGACCTCTTTTGGTATTTGGGTAAGTCTATTTTTTTATTCTTTTTTTTGTTTTGTTTTGTTTTAATTTATTTAACATATTTAGTTTTCAGCATTGATTTTCACAAGAGTTTGAATTACAAATTTTCTCCCCATTTCTACCCTCCCCCCCACTCCAAGATGGCGTATATTCTGGTTGCCCTGTTCCCCAGTCAGCCCTCCCTTCTGTCACCCCACTTCCCTCCCATCCCCTTTTCCCTTCCTTTCTTGTAGGGAAAGATAAATTTCTACGCCCCATTGCCTGTGTATCTTA
This sequence comes from Trichosurus vulpecula, assembly GCF_011100635.1. NCBI lineage: Eukaryota > Metazoa > Chordata > Mammalia > Diprotodontia > Phalangeridae > Trichosurus > Trichosurus vulpecula. The sequence continues at coordinate 288,340,684 of NC_050574.1, read as the reverse complement.
TTTTCTAGTTGCATGGAAAAACATTTTTTTTTTGTTTTTGAACATCTGTTTCTAAAACTTTGCGTTCCAAATTTTCCCCCCTCCTCCCTTCCCACCCACCCTCCCTAAGAAGTCAAGCAATTCAACACAGACCACGTGTGTATCATTATGTATAACCCTTCCACAATACTCATGTTGTGAAAGACTAACTATATTTTGCTCCTTCCCAACCCATCCCCCTTTATTGAATTTTCTCCCTTGACCCTGTCCCCTTTCGAAAGTGTTTGTTTTTGATTACCTCCACCCCCATCTGACTTCCCCTCCATCATCCCCCCCTTTTTTATTTTCTTCTCTCTTCTTTCCTATGGGGTAAGATACCCAATTGAGTGTGTATGGTATTCCCTCCTCAGGCCAAATCTGATGAGAGCAAGATTCACTCATTCCCCCCTCACCTGCCCTCTCCCTTTATCTTCAACACATACTGTGTCCACTCTCCCTCTTTCTCTCTCTCTCCCTCTCTCTCTCTCTCTCTCTCTCTCTATATATATATATATATATATACATACATACATACACACACATACACACACACATACATATATACATACATACACATTCACTTATATTATATATATACATAAACATATATATACATACATAAACATATATATATATATATATATATATATATATATATATATATATATATATATATATATATATATATATATATATATATATATATATATGCATATTCCCTTCAGCTACCCTAATACTGAGGTCTCATGAATCATACATTTCATCTTTCCATGTAGGAATGTAAACAAAACAGTTCAACTTTAGTAAGTCCCTTGCAATTTCTTTTTCTTGTTCTTTTTCTTGATTACATTTTCATGCTTCTCTTGATTCTTATGTTTGAAAGTCAAATTTTCTATTCAGCTGCGGTCTTTTCACCGAGAAAGCATTAAAGTCCTGTATTTTATTGAAAATCTGTATTTTACCTTGGAGCATGATACTCAGTTTTGCTGAGTAGGTGATTCTAAGTTTTAATCCTAGCTCCATTGACCTCCAGAATATCATATTCCAAGCCCTTCAATCTCTTAATGTAGAAGCTGCCAGATCTTGGATTATTCTGATTGTGTTTCCACAATACTCAAATTGTTCATTTCTGGCTGCTTTCAGTATTTTCTCCTTGATCTGGGAGCTCTGGAATTTGGTGACAATATTCCTAGGAGATTTCTTTTTGGGATCTATTTAAGGAAGTGATGAATGGATTCTTTCAATTTCTATTTTTCCCTGTGGCTCTAGAATATCAGGGCAGTTCTCCTTGATTATTTCTTGAAAGATGATATCTAGGCTCTTTTTTTGATCATGGCTTTCAGGTAGTCCAATAACTTTTAAATTATCTCTCCTGGATCTATTTTCCAGGTCAGTGGTTTTTCCAGTGAGATATTTCACATTGTCTTCCATTTTTTCATTCCTTTGATTCTGTTTTATAATATCTTGATTTCTCATAAAGTCACTAGCTTCCACTTGCTCCAATCTAATTTTGAAGGTAGTATTTTCATCAGTGGTCCGTTGGACCTCCTTTTCCATTTGGCTAATTCTGCTTTTCAAGGCATTCTTCTCCTCATTGGCTTTTTGGAGCTCTTTTGCCATTTGAGTTAGTCTATTTTTTAAGGCATTGTTTTCTTCAGTGTATTTTTCAATATTTTTGGGGGTCTCCTTTAGCAAGTCATTGACTTGTTTTTCATGGTTTTCTTGCATCCTTCTCATTTCTCTTCCCAATTTTTCCTCTACTTCTCTAACTTTCTTTTCTAAATCCTTTTTGAGCTCTTCCATGGCCTGGGACCAGTTCATGTTTTTCTCGGAGGCTTCTGTTGTAGGCTCTTTGACTTTGTTAACTTCTTCTGTCTGTATGTTTTGGCCTTCTTTGTCACCAAAGAAAGAATCCAAGGTCTGAGACTGAATCTGGTTGCATTTTCGCTGCCTGGCCATATTCCCAACCAACTAACTTGACCCTTGAGTTTTTCAGTGGGGTATGACTGCTTGTAGACTAAAGAGTTTTATGTTCTATGTTTGGGGTGGATGTGACAGCTCTGCCACACCAGCACTACTCCTTCCCCAAGATCCCCCAACCCGGACTGGGCTTAAATCTTCAGCAGGCTGTGCACTCCTGCTCTAATCCTTCACTTTATTCCTCCCACCAGGTGGGCCTGGGGCCAGAAGCAACTGCAGCTGTAGCTACCCCGCCTCTGCTGCCCCAGGGGCTGTGGCCGAACTGCAAACTCCTTCCACTCCCCCAGCTTTTCCCACTAACCTTCTCCACTGTCTTTGGTGTTTGTGGGTTGAGAAGTCTGGTAACTGCCGCAGCTCACTGATTCAGGGTGCTAGGATACGCTCCTCCTGGCTCCTGGTCTGGTTGGTCTGCACATTTCACGCTGGGCTTTGCTCTGTTCCCAGCTCTCAGCCCCCGCCTCCCAGCTCCCAGCTCCCAGCTCCGTGTGGGATAGACCTCACCCAGAGACCATCCAGGCTTTCCTGGGCTGGAGCCCTGCTTCCCTCTCCTGCTTTGTGGGTTGTGCAGTTCAGAGTCATTTTTATAGGTTTTTGGAGGGACTTGGTGGGGAGTTCACGCTAGTCCCTGCTTTCCAGCCACCATCTTGGCTCCACCCAGGAAAAGAAAAATGGTAAGTCTATTTTTAAGGTGTTATTTTCTTCAGTATTTTAGAGTCTCCTTTAGCAAGCTGTTGACTTGTTTTTCATGATTTTCTTACATCACTCTCATTTCTTTTCCCAACTTTTCCTCTACATCTCTAACTTGCTTTTCCACATCCTTTTTGAGCTCTTCCATGGCCTGAGACAAATTCATATTTTTCTTGGAGGCTTTGGATGTTGGATGTAGGATCTTTGACTTTGTTGTCTTCTTCTCGTTGTATGTTTTGATCTTCTTTGTCACCAAAGTAAGATTCCATTGTCTGATTTTTTACACTGTCTGCTCATATTCCCAGCCAATTCCTTGACTTTTCAGCTCTTTGTCAAGGTATGACCCTGCTTCCAGATTAGAGAGTGCTCTGTCCCAAGCTTCAGGGGTTTTTTGCAGCTGTTTTCAGAGCTACTTCTAGGCACCTGTAAATTTTCCCTTCTTCTGAGGTGATATGATCCAAAGAAAGGTGTTTCTTCCTCTCCTGGTCTATGATCTGGTCTATGAGTGACCTCAAGCACTCTTATCTACACTGGAAATTCTAGAAAGATTCCCTCTCCATAGCCACCACAAGCACTGACACATAGTGCTCCTCCTCTCTCCTGGACCTCCACCCAGGACTGTGACCCAGATCCAAGCAGGGCAAAGCAAGACAAACCTGCCTCAATGCTAGCAAAGAGATCCCTGCACTCCTGCTCTGATCAGGTGCTTGAGCCCCACACCATCTGTGGGCCTAGAGCTCTGGAAGCATCCAGTGCTGCTGTTGCTGCTGCTGCTGGCCACAGCCACCTCCACTGCCCCAGGACTGGGGCTGACGACACTTCTTTCACCCAAGGCTGACAGTTTTCCCACTGACCTTTGATGATGTCTTTGGGGTTTGTGGGTTCAGAAGTATAGCAACTGCCACAGCTGCCAGTGATTCCATGTCCTGAAGCCTGCTCCACCTAGTCTGCTCTGGCCTGGTCTGTGTTGGCAGTGCCCATGCTTGGCTGCTCTCTGCTCCCAGCATGGTGCAATAGACTCTTCCCATCAACCTTCCGTTCTGTCTTGGGCTGTATACTTGTTTCATTGTGTAATATTGTGAGCTCTATAACTCTGGAATTTGTTTAAAGTCATTTTTCACAAGGATTTGCAGGGATTTGGGGGAGAGCTCAAGCAAATCCCCACTTTTACTTCACCATCTTGGCTCCACCCCATCTTCATCATTTCTTATGGCACAAAAGTGTTCTGTCATATTCATATGCCACTGTTTGTTCAGCCATTCCTCAATTGATGCCTATAGTTGGCTCTTATTAAAGATAGAATGAATGAATGAATTTTGCTTATCCAACAAATATTTATCAAACCTTCCAATTGTATAACACAGGTGCTGTAGGGTACAAAAAATGAATAGGAGGTAACCAGCCCTTAAGGACTTGTGATCTTGTGTGGATAAGGGTAGAAGAGGATGAAACAACTGCAAACATAACTACAATACATAGAGTATTCCATAAGGATACCCAGACAATATCTTGGAGTATCAGGGAAAGGAGAGATTGTGCCTGCATGGGGGAAAATTAGAGAAGTGTTCATGAAGGTAGTGCCATTTGCACTGAGCCTTGAAAGATGAATAGGGATTTCACTAGGTGGGAGATGACTGATGGATAGAAGACCATGTGAGAAGGTATAGAATGGGTTCAAGAATCAGCATGTAGTCCAGTTTTCTAGAGTCCAGGGTCAGTAATGAGACATAAAGGTAGGTGCATAAAGGGTCTTAAATATAATTTCTAAAAGACTTTAGACTTAATATGACAGATAGTAGGGAGCTATTGAAGGTTTTTGAACAGGAAAATGGTAAGTACAATTGTATTACATGGTTGATCTATATTTAACTTGTAATTCATTGTGCCACTGGTTTTATATGGGAAAGAGAAGGGAATAAACATATTTATTGCAGCTCCTATGTCCCAGGTGCAGTGCTAAGAGCTTTTCAAATATTAGTTCATCTTATCCTTACAACAACCTGGTGGGATAAGTACTATATATTTTTATCCCCATTTTATAGTTGAGGTCATTGAAATAAACAGATGTTAAGTGACTTGTCCAGCTAGTAAGTGTTAGAAGCAAGATTTGAAGTCAGTTCTTCCAGACTCTGGGTCACTGGGCTACCTAGCTGTCTCCCAGTAGAACACTGAACTTGGAGTGAAGAAGACCTTGGTTCAAATTAAGCCCAAGACACCTACTAGCTGGGTGAACTGGGGTAAGTCACTTAACCTCTATCTGCCTCATTTAAGTCAACTGTAAAATAATGATAATAATAGGCCACAGGATTTTTGTGAGAATCAAATGAGATAATGTATATAAATTGCTTTGTGTCACTTAAAGAACTATGAAATGCAATAATAATAATTGTTATTATGATAATGACTAGTCCCTAAAATGATAACCTTAATTTTTTTATAAGGATACCCTGATAACTCAGATCTAAAGCCCTAAAATCACAGCACATTCCAAATTTTCCTTCCCACAGGCTACCAGAGTTATTATTCTATTGTAAATGAAATTACATTTTGTGTTCTTCACAAAGTTGTTAACTTTTAGTAAAAGTATTGATTGTGAATAACACATATCTACATGTAAGACCTAATTAAGGTAAGGTTATGGTTTTAATTCCTTACAGGGACAATTAATTTTGCAATATTTCTGAAATACAACTAACATTTGAGCCCAGACATCAACTTCATGTGTGTGAGAAATAGGGTCAGAGGGTATGTCTCCAGGAACTGGCACAATTTGACTGCGGGGGAGGGGTAGAACAGTATAGCATTTTCACAGTTAAGGAAATATGATGTGTATACTCAGCAACACAAAATTATTTCAAGAGGGGGAGGATCATAACAAGGATAGAGGTTATCAAGAATAATAAGGAAGGAAGCAATAGATTAATTTCACATAGCTGAGAAGAGGAAAGAAAATGTACTTTAGACAATGGGGACAGCCTCTGCAAAGTCATGGAGGTAGTAAATGTAATGTCATGTATGGGAGCAGTTTGACTGGAACAGGTGAAACAGGAGAAATACTACATAAGACTGGAAAGGTAGTTTAGAGCCAGGCTGCAGAGGACCTGAAATACCAGGCTGAAGAATTTAAATCAGTGCCAAATTAAAGATAGATAGACAGACAGATAGATAAACAGACACCATTTAGTACAGTCAGTAATTTAATCTGCTCTAAGAAGGAATTACATAAATCTTTCCCCCTCTGGTCATTATGGTGTTTGGTATATGGTACTATCCTACCCCAGGTTCTCTGGCTCCGTCTCTGTTTCTGTGTGTGTGTGTGTGTGTGTGTGTGTGTGTGTGTGTCTGTCAGTCTCTCTGTATGTCTCTCTCTCTCTCTCTCTCTCTCTCTCTCTCTCTCTCTCTCTCTCTCTCTCTCTCTCTCTCTCTCTCTCTCTCTCTCTCTCTCTTTCCACATATATATATATATATATATGTATGTATGTGTGTATATATATGTATATATATGTATGTGCAAATATACATGACTGTTTTATTTGTTTAATGAGGGGATAGATTTGTGCTTTTTTGTTCACCTTTTCTTTCCTCCTGACATAACTGGATTTTTCTAACCTACAAAATTGAGTTAGTTGTTGTAACATTGGTTATAGGACAGAATGAAGTTAACTGCCCTACAGAGGAATGGAACTGAAGACCTTGGCTTCATTAGTATAAAACTCCAACCAAAAGCTGACAAGTTACAGTCTAATTAGCAGAGTGATGATAGTCAAAGTCCCTAGGTTTGAGGGTAGTTCCCCTAGAATGAAGTTATATGGGGCATACCAAAGGAAACTCCGAAAGTCAAGAGGATCTTCAAATGAATAATCTGGACTGGTAAATTGTACCTTCCCTATCAACAACAACTCAAGAAATACAAATACACCAAACTGTGTTGTTTTATTCTGTACTGAATTTCATGGAATATAAATTCTTGTCCAATCTGAGCACATCTGTTCATAATAATTAACTTCTGTGCCTTGTGAGCAGAAAAAGCGACATCAGCTTTACAGTGAGATGCATTGCTTTATTTTTGTTTGTCATAATGATTCATTGAGGCATTATGGAGAAACAGATGCTTTTCATGCACTCTAAGGCTCTGCATCGTGGCTGCCTTTGTGTTGGCATTACTTCCCACATGTTGAATTAAGTCAGGTTTTAGAGTCATATGGCATCAAAGCTGTTATGTATTAATGCCACTATTGTAATTTAAACTTAAAATCTTTTTAAAAAACCAAATTCCCCTTCTCTTTTGGTGAAAGATTGTACTTTCAACTTTTTTCTCCCTTTTTAGCAGAGATATTTAGACTTGAAAATTTCTCCATGTTGATGAGACTGCAGCATTCCTCACTCATCTGTTCCCCTTTTCCATAATTCTCCTTACTCTCTTTCCTATTACCATCCCCTTCATGCCCCAACTCCCATCTCTTGCTATTATAATACAGGGTAATGGCATCCATCACCATGTTGAAGAGATTCCTCCATGATCCCTAGTATATAATAGTACTAAAAGAGCTTATTAACTTCAAAACTCTGCTTTTAAAAAAAAAAACTAATAAATTGGTCAACGTTTTATAGAACTTTGGTCTAGAGCTATGGATAGTTCCAGCATGGACTCTAAGAAATACTATACAGAAGCCTCTACTTTTCTTCCAGTCACAAGTTGCTATTGAAGTCCTATGCTAAATAAGCCCCTATTATTCACAGGTTCCCCAATAGTCTCTTTCTCGTTGCTTTAAAGCCAAGAGGCTCTTTTTTATCATAACTACTGGGCACCAATTTAGTTCCTTGATTACATGAATAAATTTGACTGGAAACCTGATGACGAATTGTATTTGTCTCCAAAGTAATTTAGCAACAAAATATAGTGGAGTGTTAATGTTGAAAACATATCAGTTGTGTGAATTTCACAGGCTTAATATTCATCATTTTATAGGAGAAAAAAAATTAGGGAGATTAATTCAATTCAGCTTGACAAGAACAAATGTATCTCTAGCAAGTAAAACCTAGTGTTAGCAGACTTATCATTAGTGGTTAATGTTTTTCATTTACTTCCATACTAACCCCAAGTCATAGTTTGTGGGGGGTTTTAAAGTGATTTTTAAGACAATGTATCACCTTCTCAAACTGTTAGGAGCTAATGGCCAAATAATTTATTTAATTTAGTCACCCAGTGCTTAAAATGATCTTTCTGATTATCTTTCAGGTATGGGTATATTCTAGTGATACCTATTAAAATGGATGAGTAAAATTCATCAGGTATTATAAGGAATAGCTAATAATACTAATAATAATGATCAGGGTGGCTAGGTAGCACAGTGGATAGAGAGCCAGGCTTGCAATCAGAAAGACTAATTTTTGAGACACTCTAGTTGTATGACCCTGGGCAAATCACTTAACCCAATTTGCCTCAGTTTTCTCAACTGTAAAACGAGCTGGAGAAGGAAATGGTAAATCACTCCAGTTTCTTTGCCAAGAAAATGCTAGATGGGATAATGAACAGGCAGACATGACTGAAAAATGACTGAACAACCCTAAAATAATTTCACTTTTTGCGAGATAATTAGTTTATATCAGAAGCAGACTGACATAGTGAATAGAATATTAGATTTGGAGTCAGGAAAAACAAAATTGCAATCCAGCCTCACTCAGACACTTAATATCTATATGACCTTAAGTCACAATTTCTTTGAGTCTCAGTTACTTTGTGAATAAAATGGGGATAATAATAGTACCTGCCTCACAGAGTTGTTGTGAGGATCAAATGATATGAATGAATGAATGAATGAATGAATAAAAATTTTATTGAGTACTTAGTATGAAAAGCATAATGCTGATTGCTGAGGATTCAAATAGAAAAGTGAGACAATTCTTCCTCTCAAGGTGCTCACATTCTATTGGTGAAGTCAACACCTGGTAAGTTTCAGCTCCAAATAAGATGGGAAAGTTTGATGTTCTTTAGGGTACAGTAGCAAATCAGAGGTTAATGCCTTTTCTTTAATACAATTTGTACTGATAAAATGGCATCAGTTTTCTGATGTTGAACCATTTCGTAGGGCCAAGGACTGGTGGCCCTTCCTAGGTCTTCAATAACTGTAGCACCAGTAGGTAGAAATAGTTGCTGGGCTTTGTCTCCACTGAGGCTTGTTTCCCAGGCTTAATGTCTGAGGGCACTGAGCTGGAAACTACTATTTCCAAAGTCTTCAAGTTCAGTGTCCTGAGCTATCTCTGTAAGGGTCTGAGGGGCAATGGTGGTTAAGATGGTGATAGTGTTGCTTTGATAACCCTGACACATGGACATCTTGTCATGTGTCAGGGTGTCTGGCAGCTTCAGCTAGGCTGGCTTGTCTGCCCTTTTGGTGTCAGTAAGTAAAGATGGGTATCTTTCTTCATAGCTGTTGCTTCCCCTGTTGTGACGGCTGGGTAGAAGCATGACTGATGGTCTAGGATCATGAATGTAAAGGATTTTGCAAAATTAATGTTCTATATACATGTGAGCTTCACACTGCTTGCCATATAGTAAATGTATAGTAAATGCTTCTTGATTTATGTATTTTTTTCTTTTTATGTTCAATGGAGTTCAAATAGAAACAGCTCCAGAATAAGTCACTCTTTATTCTTTTATATTTGACTTCAATGGACTAGTGTGCAGGTTGATAAAATGGCTGCTGATTTATTGTCATTAAATAAAAGTATTGGGCTATAATCTCATCTGTAGACACACTGAAAACATCTTTCAGATAATTCCATCAAGAGACAGGATGATGGAGATAATATGTACCTCAACATGTTCCCACATGGTTTGGATTTCTTCTACTAGGTTTCTATATTTGTGAGCTTTTTATTCCATATAGTTTGGAGATTACGTATATTTAGTATAACAATATCTATTTAAAATGTGATTCTTACATTTTGGGATGAATATTATTCCCAGGCAGTTGTGAGTAGGAGATTCTTTGGTAATGATGCTTTAGATCCAGTGCAATTTATTTGGTGACTATTCAAGGGCATTTGGAGAGCAGGGGTTGTTTTTGTGTACAAAGTTTGTCATCAGTTAGTTTATTAAAGACAGCCAGCTTCTGATCATTTGATCATATCTTTCTGAGTAATGCTGAATTTGGTCAACCTGCAGTGATATTTTTCAGTTTCTATCACTCCATGCAAAATCTGTGTCAGATCTGTCTTTCAGAGTTGCTCTTTATTTAGGCGCTGTATGTGGCCTCACATCTACAATGTGCCTCTGTATTGCATGCTAGGTGATTTTTCTTTTGAATTCTTTGTGGACTGTTGTATTCATCATTTGCTGCCATATACAACAGGAAAATGTTGATATGAAAAGGCTGAGTTTTTTGACTTCCTGAAAGCAATAGCAGCCCAGTCTCCTCTTTGTTTTCGACTCTAGGTCATATTCATTGTTCATTTATACTGTCTGTCCCAGATATATGTACCGAAGGACAAATTCTATAGACTGATCATATAGATGTACGCTGTAATCTGAGGAATGGTTTCAGAATATTACTGAGCCTCCTGGAAGACATCTTTAATCACTTAAAGGGTTTGGCCTGATCATTTACAAAAGAAATACCAAGTGGATGAAAAAAAACACACTACTTATCTATATAAAAGATATGATATTATTGTTATGTTCTCATTTTTTTTCAGTAAGCAAAGGTCCTGGGATGAGAAGTGACTATCTTGCTATTTTTATTTTATATTTATTGTTATGAAGACTGTTACAGCAGTGCATAAAACTAATTTCTTTTTCTGATTGAAAAGAACAATTATGAGCTTCAAGTTCCTCATCTGTGAAATGGAGGAAATAACTTCTGAGATACATCTATAAAACAAGATTATAGGAGAAAGTGTTTTGTAAGCTTTTGATGTTTAGCTGTGTCTAACTCTTTGTGGCACCATTTGGGGTTTTCTTGGCAAAGATACTAGAGTTGTTTATCATTTACTTCTCCAGCACATTTTACAGATGAGGAAACTGAGGCAAACAAGGTTAAGTGACTTGCCCAGGGTCACACAACTAGTAAGTATCTGAGGCCAGATTTGAACTTAAGAAGATGGCTCTTAATGACTTTCTACACTTTAAATCACGTACGTGAAAGCTATTATGAAATTTAGCTTATTAAAATTCAAAACATATTTTATGGAATGTGTATTCTGTATTTTGTCACAGTGATTTTTTATTTAGACTCATGTAATACTGTGGTTTTAGTTGTTTTTGTTTTTAATATGATTATTTGGTTGTTTTCCTAATACTAAGTCATCCTTGTCCTCTATATTATATTACAGATTTTATTATAAGGTGAGTGAAAAAGAAGTAACTGATTATAACACTTCATCTATAACTGGGTCCTCAGTCACATTCTTTGAAATGAAGGGTTACATTGAACTTAATTATAAATTACTAAATTGTTTTCTCTTGCCTCCTTTCCATTACTCAAATAAAATATTCATCCTCCCAGGCACACCCTCTTTCAAATTTGGACATTTTCACTAGCTGTTGCCTATGTTTGGAATTCTCCTCATAGAATTCTCATCTCCTCATCTCTCCATCCCCACCTTCATGGCTTCCTTCAAATCACAATGAACATACTGCTTTCTAAAAGAAGCTTTTCCCGATTCCCCTTAAAGTTATAGTCTTCTCTGTCTTGATTATCTCCTTTTTGTCCTATCTCTATCTTGTTTGCACGTATTTGTTTGCATGTTGTCTCCCTGAGTAAACCATGAGCTCCTTTTCCCCCCTCCCTTTTCTTTTATCCCTAGCATTTAACACTGTGCCAGCAACATGGGCAGGCACTTAAACTCTTGTTGACAAACTGACTCTTTTGTAAATTGTAAACCATTAAACACAATGTTAGGTTTTAGATTTTAGAAGATTTTATGACCAACATTTTACTAGTTAGCAAAACTTTTACTACCATGTGTTATTACTCTTTAAAGCCTATAAACAGAGAGAGAGAGAGAGAGAGAGAGAGAGAGAGAGAGAGAGAGAGAGAGAGAGACAGGAGAGAGAGAGGGAGTCAGTCCTGTTTCTGCCTGATTTAAATCCAGTGGCCCAACTTCAATTCTTCTTTAGCTCCAGGTGCCATTAGTCCAAAGAAGATCTCTGAGCTAAATCAGTGGAGAGGTCTTCTAAGGTATAATGTTTTTATACTTTATAGTACCTAGTACAGTTTGAATCAGGCTGAGCTCACTTATTCTGGCAGTCTCTTAGAAACAGGTCTAGAATTCTTGGAGTAATTGGAAGGAAAAGATAAAAGCTACAGAAGGAAAAAAAAAGAATTTAAGCAAGAGTGACCCCATTTGTAGTTTTCTTGGCAAAGATACTAGAATAATATGCTGTTTCCTTCTATAGCTCATTTTACAGATGAGGATCTGAGGCAAACAGGGTTAAGTGACTTGCCCAGAGTTACACAGCTAGTAAAGGTCTGAGGATAGATTTGAACTCAAGATTAGTTTCCCTAACTCCAGACCTAGCACTCCATACACTGTGGAAATTAGCTGCCTATAATGATAACTAAAGTAGCAATAATAACTTGGTATTATTTCTCCATCTTTTTACTTTATTTCACATGCTTGCCAAGGAACACATAGAATGATATTGTCTGTTTTTTCATAATGGAATGAAAATGAGATGATTAATAATATCATTTCACATTTCAGAACATGGCATTTAAATAATAGAGGTGTTCATCACCAGCTTTAGGTATAATTAGGTCATGCTCCCTATGTTGGCAGCCAAAGGCCTTGATCTAAGCAGAAGGTGATGAATAAAACTATTTCAGGGTACTAGGGAAATTGTCCCCCTGGAAGACTCTGCAGGGAAATTACAGCAGCATGTTGTCATAATATTCTGTAAAAGAGATATTTTAATTGGAGTGGAATGCTAAACTCAGACATTGGAAATGGAACAGCTCATTTGATTATCACAAGATTAGGATTTTAAAATCTCAAATTCTTAGGCTGTTAAAAAGTTGAGGGGCTGCATTCCAGATCTTCAATATGTTTATGGTCTATTTTTGTCTAGTTTTTATCTTTTAAGAAATCAATATAGTATAGAAAGTATACTTCTACTAATTTATTTTCTTGGATACAAAAATATAAATGCTATTAAAACCACAACAAAAATATTTAACTATGCCCATGATATGACCTGATAGTATCCCTTTAATAGGAGTGTGTGTGTTATGTGTGTGTGTGTGTGTGTATGTGTGTGTGTGGTTTTAACTCTTGATATGGTCAGATTTTAATATCGTTACAACTATGTAAAAGTTTTTTTTAGTCCTTGCAGCTGTTATGGTCTTTTGGAATGAAGTTTATGTTACCATAATGTTCAATGTGCCATCATAGTTTCCAAAAAGAAAAAACAGTAGAGATTTCTGTAGTAGGGTTATAGACCAGGGTATTAGAACTGCCTCACAGTGGAGTGGCTATTTCAGGACTCAGACCTGGTGGCCTGAAAGAGCAAAAGGTAAGCACCTGTCTCTCTCTTCACCTGGCAAAAGAGCCTACATGTCTAATTAACAGTGAAAATTGAAATATGAAATAAAAATACCAAATAGGGGAAACTTCGGTTAAAATAACAAATATTTACAATTTTATAATTCCCACCACCAAAAAAAAATGGACAGCACTCATTACGTATCAAAGACAGCTAGATGGCATAGACTTCTGGATGTAGCATCAGTAAAACTTGAGTTCAAATTCCTGGTCAGATACCTACTATGTACATGGTTGTTTGCATACTGTCTTCTCCATCAGACTGGGAACTCCTTGAGTGCAGGGACTATTTTTGGCTTTTTTTTTAAAACTTTTCTTTCCCTGTTGCTTAGCACTATTTCTAACACATAGTAGATGCTTGATAACTATTTACTGACTGGTTTACTGACCAGCTGTGTGACCCTGGACAAATCAATTAACCTCTGTGTGACTCAGTTTCTTCATCTGTAAAATAGATATTATAATAATGGCACCTAAAGTCCCAGGGTCGTTGTGAAGATCAAAGTTTTTTTTTTTTCATTCATTTGGTATTTCTTTTGTATATGATCAGGCCAAACCCTTTAAGTGATTAAAGATGTCTTCCAGGAGGCTCTGTAATATTCTGAAACAATTCCTCAGATTACAGCATACGTCTATATGGTCAGTCTATAGAATCTGTCCTTGGGTACATATATCTGGGACAGACAGTATAAATGAACAATGCATATGACCTAGAGTCGAAAACAAAGAGGAGACTGGGCTGCCATTGCTTTCAGGAAGTCAAATTTATGTAAATTATTTTGTAATACCTTAAAGTGCTATATAAAGTGGTGGCACTTGTGGTAGTAGTAGTTGTAGTAGTTTTGCTGCTAGTACTACTGATAATAAAGAAAAATTTTTTATGAGTGATATTTTTAGTCTGGGAAAAATACCCTTCAATACTCTTCATCAACACTTTTATAGATTAATTATCTGGGCACCTCAAAAACTGTAGCAGTGAGAATCAACAGTGTTTGAGATGGACTTATTTACATAGTTACAAGAAGCTGTAGCATACAGAGCAGACACACTCCAGTAGACCATCTAGGCAGATGTGCTAAACCAGGTTGAGGTGGACTTTAAACCTATTGCTGAGTTAGGGAAATGTCTTCTTCAAGTGGAATGGGTGGATGAGAACAATTTGTTCTAATGATTATGAAGGCAGCTGAAGCAGGCATTGTGGAGAGTGTAGAGTTTGGTCAAACATCAAAGCTACAAAGATCATCCACTAGGGGCAGAGCCAAGATGGCAGCTGGAAAGCAGGGACTTGCATGAGCTCCCCACCTGGTCCCTCCAAAAACCTATAAAAATGGCTCTGAACAAATTCTAGAACTGCAGAACCCACAAAATAGCAGAGGGAAGCAGGGATCCAGCCCAGGACAACCCAGATGGTCACTGGATGAGGTCTATTGCACACAGAGCGGAGGGGGGCAGAGCTCAGCATGGGTGGTGGCAGGACCAACCAGACCAGGAGCTGGGCTAAACAGACCCTAGTGCCCTGAACCCGTGAGCTGTGGCAGTTACCAGACTTCTCAACCCACAAACACCAAAGACAACGGAGAAAGTTAGTGGGAAAAGCTGCGGGGGGGACAGAGTTCGAGGTTTGGCCACTGCCCCAGGGGCAGTGGGGGTGGTGCAGCTACAGAACTACAGCTGCAGTTACTTCCCGCCTCAGGCCCACCTGGTGGGAGGAATTAAGTGGCGGATCAGAGCAGGAGTGCAGAGCCTGCTTAAGATTTGTGTCAGGTCACAACCACAGATATATTGATTCCATGAGGACCAACCCTGACTTACTTCGCTCTTCTCAGCAACAAAAGGTGCAAGGACAACTCCAGGGGACTCACGATGGAGAATGCTATCTTCATCCAGAGATAGAATTCTGAAGTTTGAGTACAGATTGAGGCGCACTTTTTTCTTCTCTTTTGTTTTTGTTTTTGGGTTTTTATTTTTTTGGTTCTGTCTCTTCTTTCTAATGATTCATTCCATTGGTCATAATCCTTCTCCACAACTTGACTAGTGTATAAATTAATTCAATGTGAAGTTATACATGGTAGTTATATGAGATTCCATGCCGTCTTGGGGATGGATTGAGGAGGGAGGGGAGAAAATCTGGAACTCAAAATTGTGTAGAACCGTGTGTGGTAAACTAAAAATAAATTTAATTAAAAAAATAAAAATATAAACTGCAAAAAAAAAAAGATTTGTGTCAGGTCCAGGTTGGTGGTTCTTGGGGAAGGAGGAGTGCTGGTGTGGCAGAGATGGCTGTATAGAAATAGCTCTGAAAACAACAGCACATCCCCTCAATCTTGGAACAAAGTACTCTTTGCTCTGCAAGCAGTCATACCTCGATAAAAAACTCAAGGGTCAAGTAAGTTGGCTGGGAACATGGCCAGGCAGGGAAAACACACTCAGATTCAGTCTCAGACTTTGGAATCTTTCTTTGGTGAAAAAGAAGACCAAAACATACAGCCAGAAGAAGTCAACAAAGTCAAAGAGCCTACCTCAAAAGCCTGCAAGAAAAACAGGAACTGGTCTCAGGCCATGGAAGAGCTCGAAAAGGATTTGGAAAAGCAAGTTAGAGAAGTAGAAGAAAAATTGGGACAAGAAATGAGAATGATGCAAGAAAACCATGAAAAACAAGTCAATAACTTTCTAAAGGAGACCCAAAAAATACTGAAAAAAATATTTGAGAAAACAACACTTTAAAAAATAGACTAACTCAAACGGCAAAAGACCTCCAAAAAGTCAAGGAGGAGAAGAATGTCTTGAAAGGCAGAACTACCAAAATGGAAAAGGAGGTCCAAAAGACCACTGAAGAAAATACTACCTTAAAAATTAGATTGGAGCAAGTGGAAGCTAGTGACTTTATGAGAAATCAAGATATTATACAACAGAACCAAAGGAATGAAAAAGTGGAAGACAATGTGAAATATCTCATTGGAAAAACCACTGACCTGGAAAATAGATCCAGGAAAGATCATTTAAAAATTATTGGACTACCTGAAAGCCATGATCAAAAAAGAGCCTAGATATCTTCTTTCAAGAAATAATCAAGGAGAACTGCCCTGATATTCTAGAGCCAGAGGGTAAAATAGAAATTGAAAGAATCCACCGATTGCCTCCTCAAATAGATCCCAAAAAGAAAACTCCTAGGAACATAGTCACCAAATTCCAGAGCTCCCAGGTCAAGGAGAAAATACTGCAAGCAGCCAGAAAGAAACAATTTGGGTATTGTGGAAAAACAGCCAGGATCTAGCAGCTTCCACATTAAGGGACCAAAGGGCTTGGAATATGATATTCCAGAGGTCAATGGAGCTAAGATTAAAACCAAGAATCACCTACCCAGCAAAACTGAGTATCTTGCTCCAAGGCAAAATATGGATTTTCAATAACATGGAGGACTTTCATGCTTTCTCAGTGAAAAGACCAGAGCTGAATAAACACAAGAATCAAGAGAAGCATGAAAAGATATTCAACAACCAGTCCTTTAACAATATGTTCTAAAACAAAAGGCACACATGTATTGGAAAATGGTTGGTCTATAGTATATTAACATAATGGAATATTATCATGTTATTATAAACATCCACAAAGAGAATTGTGGAGAACTGATTTAGAATGAAATAAGGAGAATCAGAAGAACAAGATGCATGTCTACCATGATGTAAATGAAAGCAACACTCAAGGATTCTACAGAAAAGACGATGAAACATACTTTCCTCCTCTCAGGAGATGGTGTTGGAGGGGGGGGGGGGAAATAACAGGAATAGAATGCTGCATCTCCTGTCAGAGTAGTTCCTTTAGCCAGTTTTGTTTCATATTTTTCTTTGTTACTAGGATGTTTATTGGGAAATTACTGTGATAGCCAAAATGAAAGGAATTAAATTTTTTTCTAAATGTCTTGCCAGCAAAAAAACAAAACAAAACAAAAAACAAACAAACAAACAAAAAACTTCTTCCTCATTTGGAATTAAAGGACTTTTCAGTCACATATGAATGAAAACTTAGGCAGGTTTATGTTGAAAAATTATGTATTTGCAATAAAAGCCTAGAAACTTCTAAAAGTAAAATCAACCAAATGGAAAAGGAGATAGAGAAGACAAAGGAAGAAAACGAAACATTAAAAATTAGAATTGGGCAAGTAGAAGCTAATGACTCTATGAGGCATCAAGAATCGGTCAAACAAAATCTAAAAACTGAAAAAATAGAAGAAAAAGTGAAATATCTGATTGGAAAGATAACCAACCAGGAAAATAGGTCCAGGAGAGACAATCTAAGAATTATTGGCCTACCTGAAAGCTATGATGAAAAAAAGAGCCTGGACAGTATCTTCCATGAAATCCTTAAAGAAAATTGCCCAGAGATCCTAGAACCAGAGGGTAAAACTGTCATCAAAAGAATCCATCTATCACTCCCAGAAAAAGATCCCAAATTGAAAATTCCAAGAAATATTATAGCCAAATTCCAGAACTACCAGGTCAAGGAGAAAATATTGCAAGCAGCTAGAATGAAACAATTCAAATATCATGGAAATACAGTCAGGATCATGCAGGATCTTTCAGCTTCTACATTAAATGACAGGAGAAATTGGAACATGATATTCTGAAAGGCAAAGGAGCCTGGACTACAACCAAGGATCAACTACCCAGCAAAAATGAGCATAATTTTCCAGGCAAGGAGATGGACATTCAGTGAAATAAGGAAATTCCAGACCTTCCTGATGAAAAGGTCAGAGTTCAATGGAAAATTTGATCTCCAAATACAAAACTCAAGAGAGACATAAAAAGGTAAATGGAGGGAAAAGCCCTAGTTAATCAATAAAGCTAATTACATCCTTATATAGGATTATTTTGTTTTATATATGTTTGATATCTATGTCAATCTTGAGAATAGTATACTTATTATGACAATTGAAAGAGATTTTCATAGACTGTGGATGCCAGTATAAAATAACTGATATAATGAAAAAAAATAATTATAGAGATATAAAGGGATGGTTCTGGGAGAAGAGGTAAGGAGGTAGTAGAAAAGGGTAAATTACATCACATGAAGAGGCACAAAATCATATTCCAGTAGAGGGAAAGAAGGGAGGGAGAAGAGCAGTATCTGAGTTTTACTCTCATTGGATTTGGCTCAAGAAGGGAATAAGATAGCCTGATAAGTATAGAACTCTAACTTGTCCTACAGGCAGTACTAATAATCAAAGAATGTAAATAAAAATCACTCTGAAGTACCAGTTCAAAAAGTAAAATAAAATTAAAAAAATTAAAAAAAATATATTTATAGCGGTTCTTTTTGTAGTAGCAAAGAATTGGAAATCAAGGGGATGATCATCAATTGGGGAATGGCTGAACAAGTTGTGGTATATGAAGGTAATGGAATACTATTGTGTGATAAGAAATGGGGATGATACCTACTTCAAAATAATATGGAAAAACCTACACAATATAATACTGAGTGAGTGGAGCAGAACCAGGAAAACATTATACACAACCACAGATATGTAGATTCTGTGATAACTAACCCTGATAGATTTCACTCTTCTCAGCAATACAAGGTGCAAAGACAACTCCAAAGGACTCATGATGGAGAGAACTATCTACATCCAGAGAAAGAACTATGAAGTATGAATGCAGATTGAGGCACACTGTTTGCTCTCCATTTTTTCCCTTCGTTTTTGTCTCTTTTTTTGTTTTCAGTTCTTTTGGTTTTGTTTCTTCTTTCTCCTGATTCATTCCATTGGTCATAATTCTTCTTTGACTATTGTGTAAATAAGTTCAAGTGAAGTTATATGTAGAAGAAATATCGGATTCCATGCCATCCTGGGGAGGGAGGAAAGAGGGGAGGGAAGAAAATCTGGAATTCAAAATTATGTGGAACTGAGTGTTGTAAACTAAAAATAAAAAATCTTAATTATAAAAAAAGAATATTATGGGCCCTAGGCATTCAAATGTCACTGTCATAGGCATTCAAAGAAAGGTTGATTTTGGTACCTTCTCAAAATATGTGCCCCTGAAATAGATCTTTTTTTTGTTAAAGAATGTGAAAGGAATGTATTTCTTTATTGAAGTTTTGCTGTCCTACCCCTTCACCTCTGCAGACTCCACTACTAATTCAAAGCTCTCTTACTCCACCATCCCATATCTCTTATTGTCAATTTTCCCAGTTTTGCCTAGTCATGGGCAGAGTCAATGGCAGAAAAATGAGGATGGACAGGGTGGGAAAAAGGGAAAATTCAGATCTGCTGCTTAATGTTTATTTTTTTTAAATTAAAATGTTTTATTTTTCTCCAGTTACAGTATACATTTTTTAAAGTTTTAAGTTTCAAATTCTATCCCTCCTTTTGCCCCACCCATCCTCAAAAAGGTAAGCAAGCTGATATAGGCTACATGTGCACAATCATGTAAAAATTCCCTTATTCGTTATTTTGTGCAAGTAAATGTGAACCAAAAAAGAAGTGAAAAATAATATGCTTTCCTCTGTGTTCAGATGACATCATTTCTTTCTCTAGAGGCAGATAGCATTTTTCATCATGAGCCTTTGAAATGTCTTGGGTCATTGTATTGCTAAGAATAGCTAAATCATTCACAGTTGTTCATCATATAATATTCCTATTTCTATACACAATGGTCTTCTCTTTTGCTCACTTCACTTTGTATCAGTTCATGTAAGTCTTTCAAGGTTTTTCTGAAATATTCCATTATAATCATATATTACAATTTGTTGAGTCATTCCCCATTTGCTGGGCATTCCTTTGATCTCCAATTCTTAGTGACCACAAAAAGAGCAGCTATAAATATTGTACAAATAGGTTTCTTTCCTTTTTTATAGACAATTTCTCAGATAAAGGTCTCATATCACAAATATACACACATATGTATATTACATATGTATATGTATATATGTATATATGTATGTATATATATATATATACATGAGACCTTTGTAAAATATATGACTAAGAGTCATTCCCTGATTTTTTAATATTATATTTTATTATGCTTTTTCTCTTGAACACTGGCTGACTCCTGAAATCTATTCCCTGTTAATCACTTGGCTTAAATAAAACAAAACAAAACAAAACAAAAAACCTGAATCATGGAATGATTGGCATTCCTAAAATAAGAAGCCAAATGAGAAGAAGGGAATACAACCTCCTCCCAAAAAAGATTTTATTTGCCATTCCACAATTTTTAAATAGTCAAAGGATATGAACAATGAAGAAATCAAAGCAATTTATATTCAAATGAAAAAGGATGCTCTAAGTCATTCTCAATTAGAGGAATGCAAATTAACACAACCTTGAGATACCGTTTTGCACCTATCAGATTGGCTAAAATGATTGAAGGGAAAAGCAACAAATGTCAGAGGAGACATGGAAAAATTGGGACACAGTCATTGTCGGTGGAACTGTGAACTGATTCAACTGTTTTGGAGAGCAATCTGGAAATATGCCCAAAGATTTATTAAACTGCCTACACCCTTTGACCCAGCAATAGCACTACTAGTTCTATTTCCAAAGATGATTATAGAAAAAGGAAAAGAACCTAGAGGCTATATATAGTGTATATAGCTGAATACACACATATACATATATTCACATATATGTATGTACATGTGTGTATTTAGCTGTCTTTGTGGTGGCTAAGAATTAGAAATTACAGCAATGCCCATCAATTGGGAAATGGCTGAACAAGTTGTGGTTCAATGTTGTGATAGAATACTACTGTGCTATAAGAAAGGATCAGTTTGTTGATTTTATAAAAACATGGATAGACTTGCATGAATATTGAAGAGTGAAGAATGAATGAAGGATGAAATGAGCAGAACCAAGAGATCATTGTGTACATTGACAGCAGTAATTTTTAAGAACAACTTAGAGTGACAAAGTCAATTTGACTATTATAAATAACCAAATTAATGACAAAGGGCTTATGAAGGAAGACATTATCTGCATCTGGAGAAAGAACTGATAAATAGAAGTATATATAGAATGATTATATAATAAATACGTATATACACACACATACATATATGTATATATATACACACATACACACATATTTGTGTCTAATAGTAGCCATCTTTATAGCAGGGGGAGAGAAGGGAAAAAAGAAATTTACATGATAATTTTATTATATGTATGAAAGGAAGAGCAAGTTATACATAATAGATTTGCAGTTTCATGTGCAATCATCTTTTTAAAATTCTACTAAGTTATGGAAATGCTGAATGTTTATTGCACTGCCAACAGCAATCCCATCTGGAGGGAGGCAAAAGTTTAAGCCTTTTCTTGTGCCATCCCCTGCTGTTCTGCAACTTCTGAACATCCCTTCTCCCTATATCAACCTAACTTTGAAAAGCTTTTGATTTTCCTTTAATTTTTTTATTAATAAGCATTTATTTTCTCTCTCTCCAAATTGCCTCCCTTGTGGGAAAAAAATAAAACAACAACAAAACAAAAGAAAAAACCCTTATAACAAATATTTGTAGTCAAGCAACCAAATTTCCACATTGGCCATAACCTCTCTCTCTCTCTCTCTCTCTCTCTCTCTCTCTCTCTCTTCTCTCTCCCTCCATTTCTCTCTATCTCTCTATGTCTCCTCTCTCTGTCTCTGTCTCTTTCTGTCTCTCTGTCTCTGCATCTGTCCTTCTGTCTCTCTCTGAATATCTATAGCCATATACGTATTTATGTGTGTATAGATATAGATATAAACACATATACATATGTCTATATATGTGTCCTACATATTGTCTATGCATGAGTTTTACATATTGTATCCATAACTTCTGTTAGCTCCTTATCTCCTAATTTCTACCTCATCAGTCACCACTCCAAACCCATCATCCAGAGTCCCTTTCTCCTTCTAACATCTACTGACCATTCTGACATTTGCATCTGCTCTGTTGGGACCTACCTAAGAATATAGAATTCATCACCACAGTCTCAAAAATAGGGAGACTTTTTCTTTCAGTTAAATTAGAATTTGGAGTAGAGAGGGAAAAAGGGGAGGAATATTGGAATTTTCAATTTCAAATGTTATATCTACTGAAATTGTGGGCAATACTTTGTAAACCTCAAATAACTATATAAATGTATATCACCATCATTGTTTTATACAAACTTTTTTGGTATGACCCAGAAATGAAGCTCTTGTTTTTGTGGGGGAAATGTGATTTAAGGATGAAATAAAGAATTTATACATAAACTTTCGTAGCGTATGTTGTTCAAAAACTCAGGTAGGCTCATATATTCCATTTATTTGAAATGACATATTTTGCAACCATTCCTACATAGAAATAGGAAATCAAGTGTTAATTGTATGAGATAAAAAAGTATGATTGAAATGGAACCAACTGTAATTATGATGTGGAGGGAGATTATTTCTATTATTTACATAGGACTATATTAAATAGTGCTCCAGGAGGAAGGCTTTATACAAGACTAAATGTTAGATTCTTTCCACAGTCCTTTGATGTTAAGCAGAATTGCCAACGCAGTAATCTATTGCTGTTTCCTCTCACACCAAAAATTCAGAAATTTTAGGTTACCTATAGGTCACTGGGCAAATTTCCTATTGTCCCCAGGCAGTCTGAAGATAGACAGTTTAAAAAAAAAGGAAGACAGAAACATTCAGGTCTCTAGAAATTATGTTTTACATTAATCGAATAGTTGCAACTCACATTTTCTCATCACTCCTGCCTTCTCTTTCCTTTCTCTCTCCAGGTTACCTCCCTTTCTATTGATCCCTACAAGAGAGATTAAGAGAACACACACACACACACACACACACACACACACACACACACACACGCCTTCCTACACGGAAAAAGAAGGCCATGTAGATTCCATGTAATGAACATGTTTAACCTAGTATGGAATTTACCTTAAGGAGCCATTGGCCAAAATTTTAAGCCCTCTTTTAAAGCCTTGCTTAAGCAATACTCAAATTATTGTTAAAAAGTTCAGTGTTGAACTTTCAATTATACTTTCCCACTTCTGTGTTTTATTTTCTGGTAGCATTATTCATTTTGATTGGAATTCCCTTTTCTTCCCCCTTAACCTTGTCCCAGTCAGCTGTATCTCCATCCTTTCTCCCCAGCTCAAAGGTCACCTCCTCCATGAAGTCTAGCTAGGACTGATCTCCTCCATTGAAATAACATCTCTGTACTATTCATTGAATTATGCTGCAGTTTCTATTGCAGTTATTTATGTATATTCCCACTTTGCTCCTATCAGACTAAAATGTCCAGGAGGGAAGCAACCATGTCTTGTCCTTTATTCTTATCTTCCACATCATGTAGTACTCAATTAAATACTTATTGAACTTAATTAGAGGTAGGTAGCACAGTGGGTAGAATTTTGGCCTGGAAACAAGAAGAACTGAGTTCAAATCTGGCCTCAGACACTTACTATGTGACTTGGAGTAAGTGACTTAATCTCTGTGTGCCTCAGTTTCCTCAACTGAAAAATGGAGATCCTAATAGCACATACCTTTCATGGTCATTGTGAGCATCGATGAGATAATATTTGTAAAATGCTTAGCACACTGCCTCGCACATAATAGATGCTCAGTAAATACTTGTTCCCTCTTTACTGTGACCTTTGGATTTTTACACAATTAAACATAAATTGCTTCATTTATCTGAAATTTGAATAGCACAATTTTCTGTAATTCTTTGTTTTATTCCATTAGTCATCAAATACTGAATATTTCATTCCAATTCTGTGCTACACACTGTGGTTCGGATAAAGAAATAGAAGAGTTCTCTTCCCTTAAGGAAGTTACAGTCTAGCTAGAATCATAGAAAGATCCACATGGAAAGGTAAATAGCAATATGGAACTTGAACAGTACAACAGAGCAGTGTATGGTGCCTCAGATGATAATTTGATAAGTACAAGAAGAAAAATACAAATTATCAAATACTCTAGGAATTTTGAGATTCCTGTTCACTGGTTAGAATGATAAAGGGAATATTCATGATGGGAATATGACTTGAGATGGGCTTTGAAGGATGGATACAAATGCACAGACAAAGAAGAATGAGGGAGACAGGTAGGGGTAAGAGTGTGAAGAGAGGCATACAGATGGGAATTTTCATGGTTTTGCGATCTGGTTGGCTTAGTGGACTCATGTAGATAAAGAATAGTTAGTGTGAAGGTGGGGTTTCAGATCTATAAAGAACTTAAAACATCAGGCAGGATACTTTGGAATTTTTTTAATGGTAGTGGAGAACATTAAAGTTCTTTTTCATTCATTTTTGTTGTTGATGTTTTATTTTAGCACAGGAATGACATGGTGAAATTAATCTTTGATGGAGGTCAGTCTAAGGTATTTTTTTTCTTTATAAGATGCTACTACGTTTACCTATCTATTCATACCTGTCATTACTCCAGACAACAGCAGAAATTCACCAAACACTAGAATCACTGAGCTTATTGTTTCTAACTGTCCAACAATTAGACCATTGACTTATCCTGCCAAATTCTGAACTTCCTAGTTGACTATTGTCTTGGGGATCATCTGAAGTGTCAATACCTCCCAGGGACAATAAGCCTCAGAGTCTATTTTAATTTAATAGAAGGAAAAAACTCTGACCTTTGATCATTATATGGAAAGAGTCTATAAGAGAACAGTGAGAAAATTACTTACAGCTTCATAAATTCTAGCGGTTGGTTATTTAACCTTTTTTCCCCTAAGGAAGGAGTTTTGTCCATATCCAATATTAAATTGCCCTGCCAAAGTTAATAGCCCATGCTTACCACCACTAGATAAATCAGGAACAGTTGGTGATAATATTGGTTTTCTGAGAAAAATAATGTTTGGCATGCATTACATTAGTTAGACAGTTTGGAATCAGATTAAGGACAGAAGGGTAGTAAGGTGATTTTGAGTTGTGGTTATTGCCCTACAGTGTAGTTTGAGAAAATAGATCAAATGTTGTTTTTGGAGATAAGAGGAGGCTAGGAAAGGCCAGAATATTGATCACAAGTGATTTGACATATATAGAGAATGGTGATTAGGATCACAATGATGGCAAGCTTATGAAGAAAGTTTCTAGAAATGTCACTGAAGATTACCTTGCTGTCATTGTGGAGAACTTTTAATTTCTTCCCCTTAACCCCAAACTGGATGCTAGACTAACATTTTTGGGGGGAGTGGAGGGTGGGGGAAAAGGGAAACATAGTATTAATAGATGCTGAATTTATTATAGTTTAAGAACATAAGGGGCGGCAGGGTGAGTGCATGCATGCCTATCTTTGAGAAAGCATGGTACACTGGAAAAGTATTGGTTTTGTAATTAGAGTATCTGGGTACAAATTTCACCTCTGACCCCTGTTATTTATGTGAATTTGGACAATTCACTTAACCTCTATGGCCTCAGTTTCCTCATATGTAAAATGAGGTGATTAAACTAGAGGTACCCTGGGACCTCTTTTAGTACCAAATAGACGATGAAGAGAGGCAGAAGGCCACTGTGGACAAAGCAATTGACCTAGAGTCAGGAAGACCTGAGTTAAAATCCTGATTCTTAGAAGGCATTACAAAGTCACTTAGTCTTTCTGAGGCTTGAGCAACTCTCTTAAGATTTATCTACTAATTTTAGAAGTTAATGAAGGAAATTCCCAAACCTGATGAAATCAGGGATCCTTGGTCTTTAACAAATTGGTATTACATGTTTCAAAGATGAGGACAGTTTGTTGGAGGGGGCACATTTCCGAATCAAAGGAATAAGTAGCTTTAGAATTAGGACTGTGTTTTCTTTATTTTCATGTATCCCTCAAGGTCATACACAAAACAGAAAGCCTAAGTCTTTACCGACAATTGTTTTACATTTCGAAGTGAGTCCTTTCATTGTAAAGGTGGTAAAAATGAAATCATATTGTTTTAATAAGAAATCTTGTTTTGTTCAGTAACTGTTGGCTTATAATGGCCCAGCTGTGACAAAAAAGACTGAGGAAAGAGATCACGGGTCAAAGATTCCTTATCTGTTTAGTAGACTGAGGCATTGCTCAAAAAGAAAAGTAAAAGGGAACCTCCCTCAAAGGTTAATATCCTCAACCTATCTTCTTCTCTTACCAGGATGATGGTCCCTAGTGGAGATTGGTACTAAGTGAAAAAAAAAGATTTATAATCAAAGGACCTAAGTTCAAATCTCCCCTCATACTTCCTACTGATGTAACCATGCACAAGTCACTTAACTTCAACTCCTCAGTTTTCCCATCTGTAAAATGAGAGGGGTGGACTGAATGACCGCTAAGATGTGTTCCAGCTCTAAATCTATGCTTCTGTGAGTATCTACCATGCCTCAGAGGAGTGGGAAAAATAAAGTTGGCTATATTTTTTTGAGTGGACCTGTGATTTCATGTAAAATTCTTGAGAAGCAACTTTGCTTATCCATGTACAATGGCACATACTCCTCAATTTATAATGTTTTGCTCAAGGTAGAACAATCTTTGT
Organism: Trichosurus vulpecula; assembly: GCF_011100635.1. Classification (NCBI taxonomy): domain Eukaryota; kingdom Metazoa; phylum Chordata; class Mammalia; order Diprotodontia; family Phalangeridae; genus Trichosurus; species Trichosurus vulpecula. Next base: position 288,313,975 of record NC_050574.1, on the reverse strand, counting down.
ATCATAAACCCGGGTCAGGGAGTGTCAGGCCTGGATTCAGTAAGACTCATCTTCCTGAGTTCAAATATGGCCTCAGACACTTACTAGCTGTGTGACCCTGGTCAAGTCACTTAAACCTGTTTGCCTTAGTTCCTCATCTGTAACATGAGCTGGAGAAGGAAACGGCAAACCACTCCAGTAGGTTTGCCAAGAAAACCCAAAATGGGGTCATGAAGAGTTGGACATGACTGAAACAACTGAACAACAGCAAAAGCAATACAGAATGTAAGTTATTCGACCAAAACAAAATTGTTGTTTCGAACTCTACTCTGCCCTTTTCCTTCTATATACTGGAGCTATATTCTCAGAACACCTATAAATTCTTCTTCATCCTCTTCTTTATGAAGAACAATTCGTTCAAATTCTAAATGAGGTGTCAGAATTCAGAATGTTTAAAATAAAATCAATAGTTGAGAAATCTTTCCATGACACCACTTTTTACTGCCTTTCACCACTCCTGTATCTTTCATTAGTACTCCTGGTGAACTGCAATGAAAGCAGTGCTCCTATATACACGAGAGACTCTGTGGTATAGTAGAAGTTTGGAAAACCTGAGTTAAAATTATGCCCGTGAGGCCATTTTCTAAGACTATAAGTGTTAGAAAGTGCTTGGGTCTACATTGGTTAAGTTTGTCACCAGTGAAAGAAAAAAACCTTTACTAATCTAAAACTATCTCATCTCTGTGTGTGTTGGGATTGGGGAAGGGAAATGGCAGTAAAATCATCTTCAGTGACTTTTGCTTTGGCATTTGGGTTTTGAATTTAGACCATTGAGCTCAAAGCCCACATCCTTGTCATTGATGTTACAGTTTATTTATATTATAAGTGTGAAGCCAGGTGAATTGCTGTCTGTCAACAGCATTCAGAAGTTGTCAGACAGCTGACAAAGACTTTAACTTCAAGAAACTTATAGTCTCTTATTTAGTGTCATAGAAAAGCATCTATATAAACTTCTCCAACTAACCTTTAACAAGTTCAACAGACTTTTTAAAAGAAGCAAAGATGAATTTTTTCCTACCAAAAAAAATTCCTTTCATATAAAATTAGAGATTTAAGTACAGATACTTTTCCCCTAATAATTGTGATATTGAAGATGCTATTGTGACCCCTTTACATAAATAAAACCATGAAACTAAATATTCTTTTTAGCTTGAGAGTATCTAGAGGAAACAAATGTCATTTGTGCAAGTTTATTTGTGAAGGATTCAAAAATAGCTATGGCTGAGGATGTGACAGAAAACCTCATGCTTCACTGAATAATGAGAAAGGGTAGAATGGGAAAATCTGGAGAAAAAAATCAGTCAAGTCATAGCTGGGGATGAAGAGATAAGTACCAGAGCAGAGATCAAGAGATGATGGCATGGGGTGAATGACTGAGTGGAGAACTCCACTGTGATTAAACCTGATAGGAATATCTAAGCTTGAAGGTTTAATAAATATAAAAATTCCTACTCCCTGGACTCAAATTCAGTCAAACATCACCATGTATCTAGAATTTATCATCATCACCATTGTTGTTTGAAAAATAAATTATTAAAATGAATATCATGTAGAAAAATGTTTGATTTATGTGAGTACAATACTTTTCTGTAGTGGGAAATAGTCTTTTTGATAGTAGACGGTGGGGTCTCTTTTTGATTAAATTGGGAAGTCATGTAGAGGTTGGCCTATTTTATTAAACGTGTCTTATTTTCCCTGTGTTCACACAGTTGAGTTTTTGTTGTTATTGTCCTGTGCTGGATTTCATCAATGCCCTTGTTCAAAGTCTTTTCCTCTAAATAACCAGGCATCTATATAAAATTTCTAGTACATATTAGATTATTTTTGTAAATAGAATTTCACTCAGAAACAATTTAAAATCATTCTTGGAAACAAAGGGCATGTAAGAATTGAAAAAAAAAGATTCAAAGGAAAGTTTCTCAAGTGATTAAGGGTTGGAAAAAGGAGAAGTTTAGAAGAGGTGAAATTGTTGACCCAGGAGAAGATGTCTCTATGACATGATAATTGATATTGAAATTTATTATAACAGAAGAAGGTGACAATCACTTTTTCCTCCCCGCCCCCCACCCCCATTGAGAGAAAAGAAAGTTGGCAGCAGCAGTTTGAGATACTCAAATTAATCATAAGTAAAGATTTCTTTTATAGTGAAACACAAATAGGTTCCTAAACAAAAATAAATAGATAGAAAAATAAATTAATTAATTAGTGTGGCTTTCCCCTCCCTTTTATTTTCTTTAGAGATCTTATAAACAGGATAAATTTTCACCTATAGCTCAATTATGGTCCTTCCTTAAGGTAAGAGGATGGACTAGATCACAGGATCATAGAATTTCAGATCTGGAAGGGATTTCAGAGGTAACTTGTAACTCATATGATTAATCAATAAACATTTATTAAGCAAGAACTATGTGCCAGGCACTTTGCTAAGCTCTGAACATTACCAAAAATCTCTGCTATGACGTTGCTGATGACCCTTCATCCAGTCTGTATTTTAAGATTTTTAGTGAGGGCAGTCAATAATGAAGCTGGCTTTATTTCCAGGTATATCCAAATTGTTGAAAACATCTTTGCTCCTAGTTTTACTCTCAGGAGTAAAGTATAGCATATTGAAGTCCTCCTTCTTCATGAGAAAGTCCTTTAAATATTTGAAGATGCCTGCTAAATTTGTGCTTTAATGTGTGACTCTTCATGACCTCATTTGTTCTCTTGTCAGAGATACTGGAGTGGTTTCCCTTTTCCTTCTCCAGTTCATTTCGCAGATGAGGAACTGAGGCAAACAGGGTTAAGTGACTTGCCCAGGGTCACACAGCCAGTAAGTGTCTGAGGCCAGATTTGAATGCATAAAAATGAGTCTTCCTGACTCCATGCCCAGTACTCTACTGTACCACCTCGCACCCAAGTTTGTGCTATATGAAGTTAAAAGATTCAAATCCTGTCTTTGCCACTTATTGTCTGTGTCAGATCCCTTCATTTCTCTGAGCCTTAGTCTCTTATCTGTAAAATGTGGCATTTGTTCTAAATAGTCTCTTGGTTCCTTTTACTTCTAAATCTCTGATCTTATAACCCTGTGTGACTCAGTGTGTGCTCCTCTTCTGCAACCAAGTCTTCTCCACAATCCCAGTTCCTTCAACCAACCTTTGATTGAAGTCTTTAGATAGTTTTTAATTCCCTTAGTATTACTATTTGCTCTCCTCTAGACATTATTCAGCTCAGCAAAATTCTTTCTAAAACGTGAGGAATAAGTATCCTCTTCCAGATGCAGACCGGGCATCACAGAGTTCATCAGGATTGTTAACTTCCTTCCCATTTCTGGATATTCTGCCTTTAACATAACCATTCAGCCTTAGAGTTGCAATTTTTGTTGTCTGTTTGTTTTGAAGGCCATGCCAGATTGCCCACTCTCCCTGAATCTATAGTTTTCTAAAATCTGTAGACCTTGTTCACATAAATGATTTTCCAGCCTCCCCACTCCCACGTACTTTTGTTTCATTGCTGTGGAATTTAACCTAAGTGCTAGATTTTATGCTAAACTCAGTTTTATTCAAATCAACAAGTAAGTTAAATCAACAAGCAAATAAAGGGATTCCTTTGGGGCATATTTTCCCAGCAAAGGAATTGTTGCATTAAAGGTATCTATCAGGCACATAAATGTTGTTGACTTGGATTTTATTAGACAAGACTAACCATTCCAGTCTCTTAAAATATTTTTGTATATAGGCTTTTGTTTTTTCTCTAATATGTTTATTTTCTAATATATTATTTTTTCTTTAAACTTGTCAATCATTTCTATTGCAGTCTATTTCAACATTGACATTTTATGATATTCTATCAAATATCTGATTGTTCTAGCAGCTGTTTATTCATAAAGAACATATGACATTCCCTATATATTATTTTCACCCTTCTTCAATCTATATCTTATGGTAAAAAAATTATTATTTCTTTTAAGTAGGGAGTGGTTCTTGCTTTTTTTCCCCAGGTATTAGGCCCAAACTCCTGTTTGTTTATTCGTTTGTTTTTAAGTTTCTTTTTGCAAAATGCCTAGAGAGTTTTCATACTGTACTAGCTAACAAAGTAAAAGATTAAGGAAGAAAGAATAGGACTTTCTTGTTGTACATTCTGAGTGTGATCAGTTTCTAACTTCTAAGGGGAAAAAAAAAACATCTACACTAGAGGGAGCATAGACTGAAGTTTCAAGGAATGAGCACTTTAATTGAATCATTAGTCTTCTATGTGCAGTAACTTGACAATTTAGAACAGTCCAAAATGAAAAGAGAGATCGGTCCACAAAAGCTGAAATGCCAAGTGCTCAATGTGTTGAAGGAAAAGTATCATGGGTATTCAGTTGATGTAGACATTTAGCAAATGATGAATTTTTAGAAATAATTAAGCCATTCAAAAGTCATTGTTGTTTGGGGTTATTGTCAAGAACCTGAACATGATTTAGGAAATTTAAAAAAATAAAAAGTTTGCCACCAAGTATGTAGTAAATGTATCAATAATTGCGGTGCCAGCTGTTCAACATATCTTTTTCATGCCTTTTCTCAGGTTTTTTGATTCTTTCAGCTCTGTTAATCATATGCCCTCGATTTGTAGTGCTCAATCCATTTTGTTAGCCTTTTATCATTTTAAACAGTTACAGATTATGTCTCCATGGAGTGTGCTAGAAATGTCCTTATGTTGCACCAGCCAATGCTTTATGAGATAAACAAATGAGTAATTCAAGCTTTGTAGTCTGTGTGTGTGTGTCACATAAGGGCTCAGTCATAATTTTTGAATTGTCTGCCAATGCACATTAAATCAAAGTGTCTATTTGAAACAGTAGTAGTATTTCATAAGCCAGATTGGACAGTTCATAACCTTATCTAGAAGAACTCTCCTTTTTTTCACTTCTGGTTTTACTCAGGTGACAATAAGATGGAAGAAATCCACTAAGTGGGGAAGTCAAGGTCATGACATTTTAATGCAGTTTGTGTTGTTTCTGCTCTTTGCCTTGTGAAAAGAGTTAATTCAGAGATGTATAGGGCTGCTCCATAGTCATAGAATGTTCCTCACTTTTCTTGGTTCTTCCACCATTGGAAAATAAGGCAATAGCCATGAAAAAAAGTTGTTTCCTAGTGTACATCCTCCAGGCCTACAGTGGATAGATGGCTAGTCCTAGAATCAAGAAGGCCTGAGTTTGAATCTAGCCTCAGATATTTACTAGCTGTGTGACCCTGGGCAAGTCACTTTACTTCAGTCTGCCTCAGTTTCCTCAACCTACCCCCCTGAATTGCTGTGAGAATCAAATAAGACAGTGCTTGCAAAGTGCTTAATACAGTATATGACACAGTAAGCACTTAACAGAGGCTTGTTCTCTTCCCTTCTCTCCCTGCCACCACGTTGAAAGTTCCCTTGTTACAAAGAAAGAATTAAGCAAAACCAATCAAAATTAATCCTGATAGTATATACCATATTATGGACCTCTAGTCTCTCACTTCTCTTCTGAAATAAATGAAGTACATTTCCTTATCTGTATTCTGAAACTATGAATGACAATTAAAGTTAATAACAGTTTAGCTATCATTTTCTTTACGTGATTGTAGCAATATATGGTCTCCACTTGGTTGTGCTTATTTCATTCTATTGGAGTTTTTTTAAGTCTCCCTAGGGTTCTCCTAATTTCTTATATTTATTGCTTTTTATGATGAAATCATAATCCATTACATTTGAATAATTCAATGTACTTTTCCATTTCCAAAATTATTTCCAAGATTTTGGTTTTTTTTTCACTACCACATAGGGAAACAGTCTAATACTGCCTTCCTCCCTCCCTTCCTCTTTAGAAATATTAAGTAAGCATTTTCAAATAATTGTATTCTGAATGGAGGGGGGCAGAGCCAAGATGGCAGCTGGTAAGTGGGGAATAGTGTGACCTCAGTACCGAGTCCCTCCAAAAACTTATAAAAAATGGCTCTGAACCAATTCTAGAACGGCAGAACCCACAAAACAGCAGAGGGAAGCAGGGCTCCAGCTCAGGAAAGCCTGGATGGTCTCTGGGTGAGGTCTATCCCACACGGAGCTCAGAGCTGGGAGCTGGGAGCTGGGAACCGAGTGGAGCAGAGCCCAGCCTGAGCAACGTGGACCAACAAGACTAGCAACCAGGCAGACCATGCCCTAGCTCCCTGAATCAATGAGCTGCGGCAGTTACGAGACTTCTCAACCCACAAACACCAAAGACTGCTGAGAAGGTTAGTGGGAAAAGCTGCGGGAGTGGAAGTAGTTCTCGGTTGGGCTTCCAGCCCTGGGGGCAGCGGAGGAGGGGCAGCTACAGCTGTTGCTGCTTCCGGCTCCAGGCCCACCTGGTGGGAGGAATTAAGTGGCGGATCAGAGCAGGGGTGCACAGCCTGCCGAAGATCTAAGCCCAGTTCGGGTTGGGGGTTCTTGGGGAACGAGCAGTGCTGGTGTGGCAGAGCTGGCACCTCCCCCCCAAACGTGGAACATAGAACTCTGTAGTCTACAAGCAGTCATACCCCACTGAAAAACTCAAGGGTCAAGTTAGTTGGCTGGGAATATGGCCAGGCAGCGAAAACGCACAGAGATTCAGTCTCAGACTTTGCATTCTTTCTTTGGTGACAAAGAAGACCAAAACATACAGACAGAAGAAATTAATAAAGTCAAAGAGCCTACAACAGAAACCTCCAAGAAAAACATGAACTGGTCCCAGGCCATGGAAGAGCTCAAAAAGGATTTGGAAAAGCAAGTTAGAAAAGTAGAGGAAAAATTGGGAAGAGAAATGAGAAGGATGCGAGAAAACCAAGAAAAACAAGTCAATGACTTGCTAAAGGAGACCCAAAAACATACCAAAAAAGACACTGAAGAAAACAACACCTTAAAAAACAGACTAACTCAAATGGCAAAAGAGCTCCAAAAAGCCAATGAGGAGAAGAATGCCTTGAAAAGCAGAATTAGCCAAATGGAAAAGGAGGTCCAAAAGACCACCGAAGAAAATACTACTTTAAAAATTAGATTGGAGCAAGTGGAAGCTAGTGACTTTATGAGAAATCAAGATATTATACAACAGAACCAAAGGAATGAAAAAGTGGAAGACAATGTGAAATATCTCATTGGAAAAAACCACTGACCTGGAAAATAGATCCAGGAGAGATAATTTAAAAATTATTGGACTACCTGAAAGCCATGATCAAAAAAAGAGCCTAGATATCATCTTTCAAGAAATAATCAAGGAGAACTGCCCTGATATTCTAGAGCCACAGGGCAAAATAGAAATTGAAAGAATCCATCGATCGCCTCCTCAAATAGATCCCAAAAAGAAATCTCCCAGGAATATTGTCGCCAATTTCCAGAGCTCCCAGATCAAGGAGAAAATACTGCAAGCAGCCAGAAAGAAACAATTTGAGTATTGTGGAAACCCAATCAGAATAATCCAAGATCTGGCAGCCTCTACATTAAGAGATTGAAGGGCTTGGAATACAATATTCCAGAGGTCAATGGAGCTAGGATTAAAACCTTGAATCACCTAGCCAGCAAAACTGAGTATCATGCTCCAAGGCAAAATATGGATTTTCAATAAAATAGAGGACTTTCAAGCTTTCCCAGTGAAAAGACCAGAACTGAATAGAAAATTTGACTTTCAAACACAAGAATCAAGAGAAGCATGAAAAGGTAATCGATAAAAAGAACAAGAAAAAGAAATTGCAAGGAACTTACTAAAGGTGAACTGCTTTGTTGACATTCCTACATGGAAAGATGACGAGCATGATTTATGAGACCTCAGTATTAGGGTAGCTGAAGGGAATATGCATACATATATGTTTATGTATATATATGGGTGAATGTGTATGTATGTATATATCTATGTGTGTGTGTATATATATATATATATATATATATATTTAGTGAGAGAGAGAGAGAGAGAGAGAGAGAGAGCAGACACAGTGTGATTTGAAGATGAAGGGAAGATATCTAAAAGAAATAAAATCAAATTAAGGGATGAGAGAGGAACATACTGAGAGAGGGAGATAAGGAGAGATAGAATGGGGTGGATTATCTCGCATAAGGGTGGCAAGAGGAAGCAGTTCTGTGGGAGTAGGGGAGTGGGTGGATGAGGGGGGAATGAGTGAACTTTGCTCTCATCAGATTTGACCTAAGGAGGGAATACCATACATACCCAATTGGGAATCTTACCCCACAGGAAAGAAGAGGGAAGAAGAAAAAAAAATGGGGTGGATGATGGAGGGGAGGGCTGATGGGTGTGGAGGTCGTCAAAAACAAACACTATTGAAAGGGGACAGGGTCAAGGGAGAAAATTCAATAAAGGGTGAGGGTTTGGGAAGGAGCAAAATATAGTTAGTCTTTCACAACATGAGTATTGTGGAAGGGTTATACATAATGATACACATGTGGCCTATGTTGAATTGCTTGACTTCTTAGGGAGGGTGGGTGGGAATGGAAGAGGGGAGAGAATTTGGAACTCAAAATTTTAAAAACAGATGTTCAAAAACAAACAAAAATGTTTTTGAATGCAACTAGAAAATAAGATACACAGACAATGGGGTGTAGAAATTTATCTTGCCCCACAAGAAAGGAAGGGAAAAGGGGATGGGAGGGGAGTGGGGTGACAGACGGGAGTGCTGACTGGGGAACAGGGCAACCTAAATATACACCATCTTGGAGTGGGGGGGAGGGTAGAAATGGGGAGAAAATTTGTAATTCAAACTCTTGTGAAAATCAATGCTGAAAACTAAATATGTTAAATAAATTTAAAAAAATAAAATTTAAAAAAATTAGGAAAAAAAATAATTGTATTCTGAGGCCTTTGGAGTTATCTGAAAGAGATGTTTTCAGCTTTTCTGTAACAAAAAATTTTGAAACAATGTCGTACTCAGTCACCTCTCTCCAAAACAACCTAGGAAGATCACTTTCCTGAATTAATTAAGCCAATGACTTAATAAAGGGCAAGGAGCCATTGATTGATGCTCTTAAGAGAAGTAATTCTGCCTTTCCTCATACCTGGAAGATATTAGAGTAATGTTCAGAAGGAAGAATTCTTTGAATACTTCAGTTAATGGAAATTTCTCTTGCATTCTCTCATTCTCTGGGAAGAAGAATCCTTAAAAAGAGAGGTCAGAGGTAGTGAACTGTTTGCGGAAAACAATTCTCAAGAATATACAGCAAGTTAAGGGAATTTGATTCTGTTGGATGAAGCACACTGTTAACTGAAGTTTTACCTTACCTTGAGCTGCATTTTATTTTATTGTATTGGATTTTTTTTGTTCTGGAATATTATAAATTGTAACTTAAAATGATTTCTTAGACATTTTCAAAGTCATAGGGTTTCTCTGTTTGTTGCTGTTCTTTCTTTCTGTGAGCTGAAATGCTATGATCAGTATGAACTAAATTAACTTTAAAATGTTTCTTTCAGACATAAAACACAAAACATAGAATTTTACTTAGCATGGAAAAAGTGGCACTAAGAATAATTTTGTATGCATGAGACTTTCTTTTCTGCCTTTGATCTACATCCTTGGGGCATATGTCCAGGAAAGGAACTGTTGGGTCAAAGTGCATCAATTAATCAATCAGCCAAGCAGTCAGCACTTATTAAGCACCCACTTTGTACCAGGCATTCTTCTAGGGGATAAAGATAAGAGTACAAAGACTTTTCCTGCATAAATTCAATTCTTTCCAGAACAGTGGATCAAACCACAATTCCACCCACAGTGTATTAATGGAACCATCAGCTTATCCACCTGCCTTTGTTTATCTTTGCCAATTCAAGGGATAAGAAGATGTTTTAATTTGCATGTCTCCTGTTTCTGGTGATTTGGAAGATTCTTTCATATGGTAATTAATAGTTTACAATTCATTCAATGAATGTTCATATTCTCTGATAATGTAAAACTATTTTTTCCACTTACTAATATTTTACTTCCAACTACATGTAAAAAAGTTTCCAATATTCTCTTTTATAAGATATTCAGTTCCAAATTTTTATCCCCCCTCCTTACTTTCCCTCCTTCCCAAGATAGCAAGCAATCTGATATGTTATACATGTACAATCATATTAACCATATTTCCAAATTAGTCATGTTATAAAAGAAGAATCAGAACAAAAGGGAAAAACCACAAGAAAGAAAAAAAAAAAACAAAAGAAAAGTAAAAACAGCATGCATGTTTCAATGTGCATTCAGACTCCATAGGTCCCTCTCTATGTGGATAGCATTTTCTATCGTGAGTCTTTTGGAATTGTCTTGGATCATTATATTGCTGAGAACAGCTTGTTCTACCATAGTTGATCATTGCACAATGTTGCTGTTGCTGTTACATTTCACTCAGCATCAGTTCATGTAAGTCTTTCCAGGTTTTTCTGAAATCAACCTGCTCATCATTTCCAATATATGCCACTCCAAGATGGCACATATTCTGACTGTCCCATCCCCCAGTCAGCCCTCCCTTCTGTCACCTCACTCCCCCCCCCCATCTCCTCTCCCCTTACTTTCTTGTAGGGCAGGATAGATTTCTATGACCCATTCCCTATATATCTTATTTCTCAGTTGCATGCAAAAACAACTTTTTTGGAGCATCTGCTTTTAAAACTTTGAGTTCCAAATTCTCTCCCCTCTTCCCTTCCCACCCACCCTCCCTAAGAAGTCAAGCAATTCAACATAGGCCACATGCATATCATTATGTAAAATGCTTCCCCAATACTCATGTTGTAAAAAGCTAACAACATTTCCCTCCATTTTATACTGTCCCCCTTTATTCAATTTTCTCCTTTGACCCTGTCCCTTTTCAAAAGTGTTTGGTTTTCATTTCCTCCTCCCCCTATCTGCCCTCCCTTCTATTGTCCCCCCTTTTTTATCCTCTTCCCCGTACTTTCCTGTGGGGTAAGATACCCAATTGAGAGTGTATGTTATTCGCTCCTCAAGTCAAATTCGATGACAGGAAGATTCACTCATTCCCCCTAACCTGCCCCCTCTTCCCTTCCAACAGAATTTCTTTTTCTTGCCACTTTTGTGTGAAATAATTTATCCCATTCCATCTCTTCCTTTCTCCCTCTCTCACCATATTCTTGTCTCATCCATTAATTTTATTTTTTTAGATATCATCCCTTCATATTCAACTCACCCTGTGGCCTCTGTCTATATATATGTATATTCCCTTCAACTACCCTAATACTGAGAAAGGTCTCATGCATTATACACATCGTCTTTCCATACAGGAATGTAAACAAAACAGTTAAACTTTAGTAAGTCCCTTATGATTTCTCTTTCCTGTTTACTTTTTCATACTTCTCTTGATTCTCAAGTTTGTAAGTCAAATTTTCTGTCTAGCTCTGGTTTTTTCACTGAAAAAGCTTAAAAGTCATCTGTTTTATTGAAAATCCATATTTTGCCTTGGAACATTATACTCAGTTTTGCTGGGTAGGTGATTCTTGGTTTTGATCCTAGCTCCTTTGACCTCCAGAATATCATATTCCAAGCCCTTCAATCCCTTAATGTAGAAGCTGCTATATCTTGTATTATTCTGATTGTTTTTCCACAATACTCAAATTGCTTCTTTCTGGCTACTTGCAGTATTTTTTCCTTGATCTGGGGAACTCTGGATATTGGCGACAATATTCCTAAGAGTTTTCTTTTTGGGATCTTTTTCAAGAGGAGATTGGTGGATTCTTTCAATTTCTATTTTGCCCGCTGGCTCTAGAATATCAGAGAGGTTTTCCTTGATAATTTCTTATAAGATAATGTCTAGGCTTTTTTTTTTTTTTTTTTTTTGCTCATGGCTTTCTGGAAGTCCAATAATTTTTAAATTATCTCTCCTGGATCTGTTTTCCAGGTCAGTGATTTTTGCAATGAGATATTTAACATTATCTTCCATTTTTTCATTCCTTTGGTTTTGTTTTATAATATCTTGATTTCTCTAAAATCACTAGCTTCCACTTGTTTCAATCTAACTTTTAAGGTGGTATTTTCTTCAGTGGTCTTTTGGACGGACCTCCTTTTCCATTTGACTAATTCTGCCTTTTAAGGCATTCTTGTCCTCATCGGCTTTTTGGAGCTCTTTTGACATTTGGGTTAGTCTATTTTAAAGGTGTTATTTTCTTCAGTATTTTTTGGATCTCCTTTAGCAAGTCATTGACTTGTTTTTCATGGTATTCTTGCATCACTCTCATTTATCTTCCCTATTTTTCTTCTACTTCTCTTATTTGCTTTTCCAAATCCTTTTTCAGCCCTTGCATGGCCTGAGACCAATTCATATTTTTCTTGGAAGCTTTTGATGTAGGCTCTTTGACTTCATTGACTTCTTCTGGCTGTATGTTTTGATCTACTTTGTTACTCTGAGTCCGAGTCTGTGTCCTTTTATGCTGCCTGTTCATGTTCCCAGCCAACTACTTGACCTTTGAGCTTTTTGTCAGGGTATGACTGTTTGTAGAGTAGAGAGTGCTTTGTACCAAGCTTTAGGGGCTGCACTGCTATTTTCAGAGCTACCTCTACTCCACTGTCACCGCAAGCTCTGCCACAGCAGCACTACTCCCCCCCCCCCCGCCCAAAAAGAACTGCCAACCAGGATTGCAACCCAGATCCAAGCAGCGCAAAGCAAACCCTGCATTCCCACTATGGTCTGCAGATTGGTTCATCCCCCTGTGTGTGCCAGGGACTCAGGAAGCAGCTGATGGTGGAGCTCCACTACTGCACCACTTCTACCACCCCCAGGGCTGGGGCTGAGCTGCTATCTAACCCGATCTAGCAGTTTACCCACTAACCTGCTCCATGGTCTTTGGTGTTTGTGGGTTGAGAAGTCTAGTAACTGCCACGGCTCAATGATTCATGGCCTGAAGGCCTGCTCCGGTCTATTCCTGGTTTGGTCTTTCTTGGCACAGCCCATGCTGGGCTGCGTTCTGCTCCCAGCACCATGCAAGAGACCCTTCCCAGCGACCATCCAGACTGTCCTGGGCTGGAGACCTGTTTCCCTCTGCTATTTCATGGGTTCTGCAGCTCTAGAATTTGTTTAGGGCCATTTTTTACAGATGTTTGGAGGGATATGGAGGAGAACTTAAGCAAGGCCCTGCTTTCCAGCCTCCATCTTGGCTCAGCCCCCTGCTCATCATTTCTTATAGTACAATAGTATTCCATTAATGTAAAAGTATTTTGAAAAGTTAAATGTGATTCCTCCCTGTAAGCCATCAAGAACCACTGGACACAACCTGTTGAATATGTCTTATGTATGCATTGGACTAGAGTCCTCAGCTCTCAAATTCTGTGACTCTTAAGGCTAAATTTCTCAGAGTATGTGTAGGAAATGGTGGGATTGGGGGAGAGAGGTGCATGTATAATTTGTAGAAGAAATTCTACTGATTGGGAAATGGCTGGAAGTAAATTTTGTCCTGTGGCAAAACTCTTGACTGATCAGCATGGAAATAATTTCAGTGGCATTCCTTCATGTCTGTTGCTAATTGTCTTCATATATATGCAATCACTGGCATCTTCAAATCAAACTAGTCGAAGTCTCCTATGGAGATCTTTTCTTTTTTTTTTTTAAGTCAGCATTTTTTTCCATTAAAGTTCATTTTCTCACAGAACAAAATGTTCGTGAAAAAGAATATCATTAATTTGTAATACTGATTACATTCTGTTTCAGCTGATTAAAATGGGCCAGGAAACAACTCCCCAGTACTATTTAGAAGAATCATGCCTAGACTGAGAAAAGTTCATAAAAATATCCTTAGCAACTTATTAAGTAATGTACTTGGTGTTGCCTACAGATGTATAATGTTTTAAGAAAGTCTATCTTTAATTCACGAGCCTTTCAACTACTTTGAAAACCTATACTCAGATGGAGAAATGTCTGTCCTGTTAATACCCATTTTCAGTTACAATTTGTGAATATTTTGTCACTCTTACCTGCTGCGCTTGTATTTTTATTAGGAGAATTTTTCCTTGGTGGTTCCATATTGGGTTCCAAAATCCCTTTTTTCACAAATCATATTTTACTATATTTTTATGGCTTGATAAACATTTGTTAAATGAATAGTAAAGCAATAAGAAACAATATGTAATGTTAACCCTTGAGTCTTACAAATTAGGTGAGTTTCTGGTAGTAGTGTCTCTAAATTGTTGGCTATCTGCCTCCTAGAATCCCTGGATGCCTTCAGAGCCCTGGTGTAACATCACCTCCTCTTATCTGAGACCCTTGATAACTCCTTCTCTTCCCAGATTCTGGTGCTTCTTTCCCCAATTTTTTGTAGTTTTATATACTTTGTCTATACTTAATTAATATGCAGATTATTTCTCTTCCTTGAAGTCAAGGAGTTTTATTTGCATCTTTGTGCTCCAGAAAACCTACTATATGTACCTAACACAGTGCCTGACATATAGTAGACATTTAATAAATGTATGTTGCTTGGTATTATAATAAAATAGGTTTAGCAATTCCCTCTATTTCTCTGTCTAATCTACCATAGAAAATACATGACTGTGCTCTATGGTGGATACAATAGTTAAAAGGACCATTAAAAACTCTTAAAACAGAAAGGATTACTTTTAAGGCCTAGAATGATTCTCAAAAGTAGACAGATAGCAAGGTATATTCATAATTGAACAAGGAAGTTGATACTGAAATTTCAGTTTAGCCAAAGTTATTATTAAATCAAGCACGTAGGCCTGTCTTAGCCACAGGCAAGAGTTTATTTAGTAATTGTACAATGTTGGTTCCCTACTTTGCATCCCTGTTAGAATGTAAGTTTGTGAATTTTCTTTTTCATTTTTATTTTTCTCACTATGACACTAGATGTAACTAGATAGCAGGATTTGAGAAGGCAGGCTGATAGTGAAACAAAAGTCAGGATCATTCCTCTTAAGTGTCCTTCCTAAAGCTGCCTGAGAGGACTACCAGATAAGTGAGAGTTCACTTCGAAAGCTGACCAGAAGGCACAAAGTTGGCATTAACTACAAGGCCTTCTTCCTAGTTCACAGATAGGTTTCCTGCTCCCTGACCTCTTGTTAAAGACTCTCCCTCTACCTGGGATCATATATTATGTGTAAATTACCCTGTATTTTCATTGTAGCTCCCTAAAGAAGAACTTTCAAAGGAAATTCAGGAACTTTCATTTTTCTCAGCCCTAGGGGCTTAGGAAGTGCGTGCAAAAGGACACATTTTATATTTTTTTTCTCCTTAAAAACCCATGATAATTACTAAAGTATCATTGAATTTATCCTTGAGGTACCCCTATGACAGACAAAGGGAATTAAAAAAAAAAGGAAAGGGAAGGAAGGGAAGCTAGATGGCACAGTGGATAGAGTGATGGGCCTGAAATCAGGAGGACTCATCTTTGTGAGTTCAAATCTGGCCTCATGATCTTCCTGGCCGTGTGATCCTGGGCAAGACACTTAACATTGTTTGCCTCAGTTTCCTCATCTGTAAAATGAACTGGAGAAGAAAATGGCAAACCAGCACAGTATTTTTGCCAAGAAAACCCTGATTAGGATCATGAAGAGTAGGCCATGACTGAAAAACAGCTGGAAACCAATAAGAACAAGCCAGGAAGGGAGGGAAAAGTGTTTTTTTTAAACTTTATTACTTCATTCATTTTTCGTTTTCAACATTCACTTCCACAAGATATTGAGTTCCAAATTTTCTCCCCATCTCTCCCCTCCCCACACCCCAAGATGGATGTGCATTCTGATTACCCCTTCCCCCAATCTGACCTCCCTTCTATTACACTCCCCCTTCTCTTATGCCTTTCCCATTTAATTTCCTGTAGGACAAATAGATTTCTACACCCCACTGCCTCTGTATCTTATTTCCCAGTTGCATTTAAAAACAATTTTTAACATTTGTTTTTAAAACTTTGAGTTCCACATTCTCTCCTGCCCTCCCTCCCCACTCACCCTTATTGAGAAGGCAAGCAATTCCATATAGGTTATACATGTGTAGTTATGAAAAACACTTCCATAATAGTCATTTTATGAAAAGCTATATTTCTCTCCATCCTATCCCACCTCCATTTATTCTATTCTATTCTTGGACCCTGTTCCTCCTCAAAAATGTTTTCTTCTGATTACCCCCTCCTGCCATTTACCCTCCCATCTGTCACCTCTGCCCCCTTATGCCCTTCCCTCCTACTTTTCCTGTAAGGTAAGACAGAATTTTGTACCCAATTGAATGTGTTATTTTATTCCCTCATTAAGCCAAATCCTATGAGAGTAAGGTTCACTCATTCCATCTCACTTTCCCCCTCTTCCCTTCCATTGTAAAAGCTTTGTCTTGCCTCTTTTATACAGATAATTTATTCCATTCTACCTCTCCCTTTCTTCCTCTCCCAGTACATTCTTCTCTCACCCTTTAATTTTATTTTTTAGATATCATCCCTTCATATTTAACTTACCCTGTGCTCTCTGTCTCTCTGTCTGTCTCTCTGTCTCTGTCTCTATCTGTGTGTGTGTGTATATGTATATATATGTATATATATATATGTATGTGTATATATACATGTACATATACATACATATATATATACACATGTGTGTGTATATATATATATATATATATATATATATATATATATATATATATATATATTTTTTCCCTCCAACTAAACTAATACTGAGAAAGGTCTCATGAGTTACAAATATCATCTTTCCATGTAGCAATGCAAACAATTCAACTTTACTAAGTCCCTCATGATTTCTCTTTCCTGTTCATCTTTTCATGCTTCTCTTGATTCTTGTATTTCAAATTCAAATTTTCTATGCAGCTCTGGTCTTTAAATCAAAAATGATTGAAAATCCTCTATTTAATTGAATGTCCATTTTCCCCCCTCAATATTACATTCAATTGTGCTAAGTACATGATTCTTGGTTTTAATCTTTGATCCTTTGACCTCTAGAATATCATATTCCAAGCCCTTTGGTCTTTTAATGTAGAAGTTGCCTAATCTTGTGTTATTATGATTGTGTTTCCACCATACTTGAATTGTTTCTTTCTGGCTGCTTGCAATATTTTCTTTTTAACCTGGGAACTGGGAAACTTTGCTACAATATTCCTAAGAGTTTTCCTTTTGGGATCTCTTTCAGGAAACCTCTGATTCCAGAATATTAGGGGCAGTTTTCCTTGATAATTTCTTGAAAGATAATGTCTATGGTCTTTTTTTTTTGATCATGGTAGTCAAATAATTTTAAAATTATCTCTCCTGGATCTATTTTCCAGGTTAGTTGTTTTTCCATTAAGATATTTTGCATTATTTTCATTCTTTTGGTTTTGTTTTACAATTTCTTGATTTCTCAGAAAGTCATTAGCTTCCATTTACTCTATTCTAATTTTAAAGAATTATTTTCTTCAGTGAGCTTTTGGTTCTCCTCTTCCATTTGGCCAATTCGGCTTTTTAAGGTGCTCATCTCCTCATTGGCTTTTTGTAGCTTTTTTGCCATTTGGGTTAGTCTACTTTTTAAGGTGTTATTTTCTTCAGCATTTTTTGGGTCTCCTTTAGCAAACTATTGACTCATTTTTCATGATTTTCTTGCATCACTCTCATTTCTCTCCCCAATTTTTTTCTACTTCTCTTACTTGATTTTCCAAATCCTTTCTGAGCTCTTCCATAGCCTGAGACCAATTCACACTTTTCTTGGAGGCTTTGGATGTAAGTGCTTTGACTTTGTTGTTTTCCTCTATTTGTATGTTTTAATCTTCATTGTTGGCAAAGTAAGATTCTATAGTCTGATTTTTTTCCACTGTTTCCTCATTTTCCCAGCCAATTACTTGATTTTTTAGCTTGTTGTCAAGATAGGACTCTGTTTGCAGTGTGGAGGGTATACTGTTCCAAGCTTCAGGGGTTTTGTGCAGTTGTTTTCAGAGATACTTCTAGGGACCTGTAAAATTTCAGCTCTTCCAAGTGTTATGATCAAAAGAGAGGTGTTTATTCCTCTCCTGGCCTGTGCTCTGGTCTGTGAGTGACCACAAGCACTCTCTTCTGCCTTGGAACTATGAGGAGCATTCCCTCTCCACTACTGCCACAAGCTCCACCACAGTAGAGCTCCTCCTTACCCCAGGACTGAGGCCCAGATCAGAGCACAGGCAAAGCAAGGGAACAGTACTTCAGTGCCATCAAAGAGATCTCTGCAATCCCCCTCTGATCAGCCATTTGATCCCCCCACCCTCTGTGGGCCAAGAGCTCCAGAAGCAGCTGCTGCTATTGCCACCACTGCCTCACTGGGGCTGGGACCTGACTATGCTCCTCTCTTACCCAGATCTGGCAGACCTTTCCTACTGACCTTCTAAGTTGTCTTTGGTGTTTTTGAGTTAAGAAGTCTAGAAACTGCCACAGCTGCCAATGGCGTGAAGCCTGCTCCAGCCTATCTATGCTGGCACAGCATGTGCTGGACCGAACTCTTCTTTTGGTGCCATAGACCATTCGTGTAGACCTTCCAGGTTGTCATAGGCTGGAAATCTGTTTCATTCTGCCATGTTGTGGGTTCTGCTGCTCTAGAATTTATTTAGAGTCATTTTTATAGGTATTAGGAAGGTTTTGGGGGAGAGCTCAAACAAGTCCCTTCTTTTACTCTGCCATCTTGCACTACCTGAGGAAAAGTTTTATAAACTGATAAAGCAGTTTATGCTTTAGACATAAGACATGCTGCTGCTGCTGCTGCTGATGATGATGATGATTTTGATGATGACAGGGCAAGACAAAATAAATCTATTACTATTATTTATCCTTCATCCCTGAATGAGGGAATGGTTGTCATAAAATGTATATATTTTAAAACTGTGGTGATATCTGCAGGCACTTTTTGAAATCCAAAAGAATTTTTTTAGATAGATAGATCTATATCTATATTTTAAGTAGGGCTGAGAACACTGCATCCCTTTGCCTTCTATTCACTCAAGGAGGGCCTTGATTATCTCAGATAATATTTATCTATAAAGGACATGAACTGGTTACATCATTTGTACCACTAAGTCCTGTTGACCTAGGACATGGGTGTCAAAGTCATATCGTCTTGTGGAATTTGTTTTTTGTAATTCGAAAAATGAAAACCTTTGAGTAAAAGGAAGAGTGTGAAGAAATCCTTCTTCCAGAAACCTCTACTAAATTCAAATTTTTACCAGGCAATTCAGGTTCTACACAAAACTTGGAAAATTTATTAAAAGCCTCACTATTATGGAAAATCATGATTTTGGGGATTTGTTTTTTTAATTTGGCTAGTCAAATGTGAGGAAACTTAATCTGAAGTTTTCAAATATTGAGTAAATATAAGCTTTCTGAAAAGCTTGACTGAGGATATTTAAAATGCAATGCAGCCCCAGGGATCATTTTCATCTTTGTCAAGATCCAGCCTTCTATGTTAATGCTGCTCTGTTGATTCTTCAGGCAATGATACTTCCTCTTGAGGTAGTTGGCTTTTTTTGAATAGCTATTTGTGGATGCATAGCTGTGAAAAAGATAGATCTGATTCATGGATCTGCCAAACATAATAACAGTTGGAACCACAACAGTTGGAAGCCTCTAGTCTTCTACAACCTCACTCCGTTGACCCTTGCTTCATAATAGATCATTTAAGAACCTTGAACACTCTTGATATTTGGGAAACAGGTAAAACAAAATGCAAACAATTTGATTGTGGAACTACAGATTAGAGGGAATCACATTCAAATCCATTTTTGTATTATCTTTTAGTGAAGAAAAACACTGTGTATAATGCATGTTATACAGTTATCCTGGAGGCCAGACTTGAAATATGGAGGATTTAGATTTAAGGCCTGTCTCTGACTTATGCTGGTAGTGTGACCATGGTGAGTCACTTAACCTTTAAATGCATAAAGCATTTTTTTTAAAGATGGCAAGTTACAGTTGAAGGAACTTCCACAGTGGGAATTTCCTTTACCTATGAAAATATAGATCTGTATCTCTCCCTGTTCCCACCCACCCCCCAAAAAATATCCCCTTTCTTTTGTATTGTGATATATAAAAAGTTTGGAAGACATAGTTTCTGTCTGCTTAATCATTTTATTAATCATGTTAGTGGTTAGTTAGTAAACTAGTTCAGCGATACTGTCAAATGCCAAAGACCCCTCTTGGAACTCACTCAAGGCTTATATGCCCTTAAAGAGTGGATGTTCCTGAGAGTGGCAATCAACTCTGATTTGTTAACAATTAATGAGAAGAATGAATATTATAATGAGTTGTGGAACTATTATAATGAAGGGCTGAGGGAAGATAAACCTCATTACTCACCACCTCAGGCAAAGACCTACCTCTATTCATACATGGCTAAATGGAATACAATGGGCCAGAATGCATCTTAGATTAAATTCTTTGTAAGGTTCTCTGGTCCAGTGGAGTAATATTCCAAGATTTCATCTCATCATCTGCCCTGGCCTTCAGAGAACTAAGTTTTGACCTAATCTTCAAATCAGGAAGGGAACAAAATCCTGGGTTCTTCTCAATATCAAAAATTAGTTATTAATAACTGTTTCTCTCATTATCATCTCTCTAATACTAAGTTGTGTCAACAACCCGGCTGGCAGCTTCTGTGGGGGTATAAGATTCACCCACAGCCAACACCCAGCAAGCTGCCAACAGCACAGGTTCTTTCGATCTGCTTAATTAAGGAAAGCAAGGTGAAGGGGTTGACAAGCTTACTTTTAATTCAAATATCATTCAGTTAGTTCAGGGGAAAAAAACCAGCACCCTGAACTTCAAAACAAAATGCAAATTACAGACATCAATAGACTTTGTCTGATTCAAGTCCCAACAGATAGTTACCACAGTTCAACAAAGTTTCAACATCCGGGTTTACAAGCTGGAGGGCTCCTTAGCTACAGCTGCCCAGAGTCTCCTCATCAACACCATCTCCAGAGCCCCACACCAATAGCTCTGTCCTCCCTTCTTATAGGGCTTTAGACATCATCAGACATCATCTGAATCACCAGAGCTCAGGCTCTGGTGATTGGTTCTTGAGTTGGCCCCTCCCCTTAGGACCCTGGGATGTTCACATCCACATGGATTACATTAACACCTAGTGGGGTTTGGGCCTGGGGCTTAGCACCTAGTAAAGCTCACTGAGATAAATTGAGTCACTCAAAGAAAACAAAGACAATTCTGGTTACATAAGTTCCTAGTGTTACACTCAGTATTGTCATTTGGATAGATATCAAATCATATGGGTAAATCTTCATAGAAACTCTTTTCACTTTTAGCATGTGAACCATTGTGACAAAAACAACAGAAAAAAAGAGCTAACCTTGAAAAATGAGTTATTTACTCAGTTACCACATTGTAAATAGCTCGTTAAATTGCCTGAGTTTAATATCCTGACCCTTATCCATCAGGAACCTTAGTACCCAGGTTAAATAGCAGCATAATGTTATATTTATTTTCCTTTACAGTCTTCATTCTAGGGCTTTCAAGTACCTTTATGTCAGAGATCTATTTGTTTTTCTTTAAACAGTATAAGTTGCAGTTGGCTGTATCGCATCAATGTAAAATGTTCTTCATTCGATGTAAAATGTAAAATATTCTTTGTCCCAACACTTCTTTTAGTTTAGATGATAGTAATCCTCAGTAAAGTTTCCATTGTTGAATTTGTGAAATTAAGCTGTAACCACAGGCCTTATTTCATCTGTGAATGTATGTATGTATGTATGTATGTATGCAAGTATGGGTATGTATATGTATATATACATACATACATACGTGTGTGTGTGTGTGTGTGTGTTACACAGCTTTTAAACCCTTCCCACAGGGATGAGGTCATTCTATGGAAATACCTTTTCTATTAGATCACCAGCCCTAACCTGGTCCATCTATACAAAAAGAAATCTACCTCCACCCAAGCTTGAGTAGATTAAATTCCCTTCATCTTGGGTGGGGGCTCATCAAGATAAGGAGAAACCCATTATCAGGCATAGTGCTTTTGAATGAGGTTTCTAGTTCAGCAAACACTTCAAGGATCTCAGGTATGTCCAACTTGAGGATTGGTCAATCTGCCTCATGATTAGATGATTCTTATTCCCAGGTCAGTTCAATTTTCTCAGGATAGTAAGGAAGCTCAAGCAAATCAAAGTTTTTAGTAAGGTTATCAACATTCCACCTTCACAATCTTCATAACTTTTATTCATTGTTGTGTGCCTGTGACACCTGAACAGTCTACCAGCACCATGCCAGGAAATTGAATTGCTTCCATTGAATTATCTTAAGAAGATTCTGAAAATCACCTGTCAGGTTAAGGTACTAGACACTGAGGTCCTTACTCAAACTAAACTGCCGAGAGAGCTCAACTCCGATGGGTTGGTCACATTGTTCCAAAGGAAAATGCACACTTGCCAAAAAGACTATTTTCTGGAGAACTCACACAGGCAAGCATTCACATGGTGGTCAGAAGTGATACAAGGACACTCTCAAGGTCTCTCTGAAGAACTTTGAAATTGATTGTGTGACATGGGAGACACTGGCACAGGACTGCTCAGCATGCCATGCACACATATGAGCAAAGCAGAATTGAAACAGCTCAAAAGAAACACAGGATGCATAAATTTAGAGTACTCACCCCAAATGTTCACACTGACTATTTGTGCCCTTCCTGTGGCAGAGCATTCAGCCACAGTAGGACACATTAAAACTTGACTCTAGCATAGTGATGTCATTTTGGTCCTCTTTGAGACAGAAGGACAACAACCAACCAACCAACTTTTACTATACATGTGTGTGTTTGTGTGTGTATGCATATGTATGTATATGTGTCTATGTGTATGTATATATATGTATATACAAACACATATATATGATATGAACCATATATAAGTATAAATGTGTACATATACATTTATATGTAATTTTGTCTCATATGTAGGTATGTATATGTGTGTGTATGTGTGTGTATTTCACATTTATAGAGAAAGCATTGTTGCTTAAGGAACAGCCGTGAACTAGTTTCATTTTGAACTGAAATCATTTTTAAAGGACAGGATGTGGAGGCCATAGATAAACACTTCTGTGAAAAATATCTGGGGGATTTAGTGAAGTCCAAAGCTGATAAGAGTCCATAGGGTGACACAGCTAAGACTTTCTTACACTGCTTTGGAAAGTCATGGTGTCCAAAAAACTTCTTGTTGTTCAGTTGTGTCTGACTCTTCGTGACCCCATTTAGGGTTTTCTTGGTAAAGATATTTGAGTGGTTGTCCTTCTCTTCTCCAGCTCATTTTACAGACGAGGGAACTGAGACAAACAGTTGTAAGTGACTTGCCCAAAGTCATACGGCTAGGATATATATGAGCCCAGATATGAACTCAGGAAGATAAGTCTGCTTGACTTCAGGCCTAGCACTCTATCCTCTGTGCCACCTACCCCAATGCTCAGTTCTAGAGAGGTGACAATACTGCTTTTTCTGCACTGTTCTGACTATGTTTGCAATACCGTGTTCAGTTTTGGGAGGCATATTTTATAAAGACTTTTGACAGCTCACCGGGCTTGCGAGAGTCATTTGTTAAATTTTTAGCATGAGCATTTACACCTCAGAAATCAACAAATGGTGTGTACATCGGGATTGATCTATTTTTGTTGTTGTTGTCAACTACCTAGATTAAAGATAGTGATGGAGAAAAGTGTGTTATGAATACTCTGAAAACCTGGTTGTTAAACATTTACCTATGGGATTTACCTTCTACTTTATCTGTCAAAATTTGCCTTTATCATGGAAAACTATGAAAGTCCTGGGTCCCTTGCTTTAGGAACTCTAAGAAAGAAGTGGGGATGTTTAACTTGGAGAAGAGTCATGGTAATTCTGTTAGTTTTCAAATGAAAGACTGTTGAAGAGAATATAGCCTTGTTTGATATGGCTTCAGGAAGCAGAACTAGAACTAAGTAGAAGTCACAGGGAGACAAATCAAAGCTTAGTGAAAAGAAAAATTCCTTAATAATTAGAACTGTATGAAAGTAGAGTGGATAAGCACCTTTCTCCTTCAAGGAGAAACTGGATTATCACTTTTTAGCTACATTGTTGAGGGAATTTTTTTTTGAGGCAATTAGGTTTAAGTGACTTACTCAGGGTCACACAGGTAGTAAGTGTCTGAGACTGGGTTTGAACTCAAATCCTCCAGATTCCAGGGCCAGTGCTCTATCTAGTGTGCCACCTCCCTGCCTTTTGTTGAGGGGTTCTCAGGTAGAGGAGTGGCTATATCACCTCTGAGATCCCTTCCAACTCTTAAATGCTATGATTCTGAATTTTAAGTCTGTAAACCATCCCTGAACATCTGCGCAGGCCTCAATTCTGTGGACTTGGTCATTTGCTCAAACAGAAATATTCTAGGTATGTTTTCATTTTCAATAAAATCAGCAAGAGGATGGCTTAGCATATAAGGAATGAGTTAAATAAAATTTATATTGAGGAACTGAAGAAATCAAGAAAAAGAAAGGATGTGCTAAAGTTAACAGAAGAATAACCACATTTTAGTGAGCAGCAAATCTAAATACTTCCAATATCTTTACTTTGACAGATTATGGTTTTTGAAGATAGTAACCATGAATGAATTGGCTACCTCAAATATTTATGCTTGTTTAGAGAAGTCACAAACATCAAAGCTTTCTAAGTGTTTCAGGCACTAAACAGAAGATTTAGTTTTGCTGGAGCCAGAGCAGAAAAAGAAAACATCGTCAGTAGCTTTGCTGGGGGAAAATGCAGGTGTCATTGCAAACCTGTGCCCCAGAATGTAATGAGGTAAGAAATGGTGAATGTCCAGTCAGAGTTGTAAGGTTTGCAAATCAAATGTGAACTTCTAAGTAATATCAAATTGTATGGAGAAATGAAAAGACAGGACCATCAGCAGAAACATTTTAGGGTCATAAAGGGATACTTTAAAAAAACTGCCCATTTTTTTCTATTAAAATATTATCTAAGGGTGAATGAGAAGAAGAAAGATAAATTTATTGGTCCTTTAGAGAAAAACATTGAACTTCAACAATTCAATTCAACTAATTGCATCCAATATAAGACTTGGTTGCTGTGGTTTTGTTTAAATGTTTTTCTTTGTTACAAGGGAAAGTTTCTTTGTTGAGAAGGGACACACACACACACACACACACACACACACACAAAATGATTGTGATATAAAAGCAAGTAATCAGTAAAACATTTTTAAAAATAAGCAAAATTGAAACAATACTTGATCCCCCAAACTCTATACTTCTACCCAACAAACATTCTAACTCTGTGTTCAGAAAGAAACAGTTTAGCTAACGTATAGAGGCCTACAAGTGTGGAAGACTTGGGTTTAGGTACCACCTCTGACAAATACTAATTACGTGACCAGATAGAATGAGAACCCCTTTTGCATCTTTGTCTCTGTATAACCAGAGCCATATTGGACTCATAATGATTGATTGTTCCTGGGCGTATAGTTTATCCTCTTGGTCCCCAGGGAATGTTCTAAAACTATAAATTATCCAGGAATTGTCTATCTGTGTTGATAAAGGGAGTTTCCCCCCTGTTTGATTCCTACATCCATATAATCTGGAGTCTGGACTAAAAAACTGTAGGAGAGCTTTAAAAATGAGGTATTCTTGAGCTTATAGCCCAGAAAGAGGAATGGTATATGTGTAAATAATTATTATAAAATCTAGAACCTGGAAAGTGCCTAACCAAGATACAAATTATGTAAGATACGAAGAAGGGAATGTCATATCTAATAACTATTATCAAATATCTGTACTCAGGATTTGGAGGAATCATAACATATAGAGCTGAAAGGAACTTGAAATCATTTTGCCCAACTCTGCCATTTTACACATGAGAAAAATTTGTATTCTATGCCCTGTACCATTTAACTGCCCAAATGATGACCATAATACATATTGTATCTACCTCCCAGGGTCATTGTGGAGATTGTGTATGTAAAATGCTTTCCAAACTTTAAAGCATTGTATAGGTTGTCCCAAAAATCTTAGTGCAGTTTTAAACTGTTAAACCTTAAAAAACTTTTTGGTACATCCTGTATAAATGCCAGTAATTGTTATTTTCATTACAACACATCATTTCTTGTGTTGGATACTTCAAAATTATATTTAATTCCTTCACCATGAATATTTGGTATGGGGATATACTGCATATTTTGTAGCAAATCTCACTTGATTGAGGGAAACAGTGGATTATAATGCATAGAGTGCTGGACCTGTGGTCAGAAATACCTGTGGTTCAAATGCTACCTCTGATATTGACTCGCTAGATGACCCTGAGCAAGCCATTTGCTCCCGAGCCTTACTCAAGACTTAGCTATTAAGTTAGAGGTTGATAGTACTCTGTTTAGGTGCTCCACCAACAAAAATGGCAGATCTTTGACATATATTGAGTTCAAGTGATATTTAGAAATTATTTTAAATCTCAGATAATATAGTAGTCCATGTGGCAAGGAGAGTTTTTCTAGTTTATTTAGTGTATCCCTTCACTCATTGTGAGAGAAAAGAGCACCCTAACCCAAAACATAAATAAAACTACACAAGCAAAGAGAATTAAATGCACTTTTATTTTTATATTTTAATTCCCTGTCCCAGATGTTCCTACTGTTCTAATTTGGCAGATTTAATATGAACATATTGGGACTTGTCAGTTTTCAGACAAAAGTATTTGGGGAAGTCAGAAGACCTAACATATTCCTTTTGTTCTTGGGAGACTTCATAGGGAATAACACTGTTTCTGCATCTTCTTGATATCTCAGATCATATTGGCCATACCATAAAAAATTAAAACATTAATTGACAATTTAACACAATGGCTACAAAAATGAGGCAGAAAATTGTGGCAATGAAATTGTCACGATTATAATGAACAGCAGAAATAAAGACAATGTCTGCTCCAGCTCACCATTGTTACCTGATAGAACTCTTCAAACTGACTCTAAAGTCAAATGATGCAGGCCTCATGTAGCACGATTACAAATTTATGCTTTCTTATCTTACCAGTGATTTTATGTTTCTGAGCAACATGTTTTGTCATCCATCCTCCTTTGGAAGCCTTTGTCTGCTGTTTTCTATTTTTTTTTAATATGGAGATTTTCCTATCTGCTTAAGTGGGCCTTCAGCAGGCAGTCTTGCCTATAGTATCTAGAGACCTTAGAGCTGAGGTGTAAAATATGCTTCTTTTGCAGAGTAGCAGAAACTCCAGTTATACTTTGTTTTGAGAGGAATCCAGAATTTTTTTCCCTCAAAATCTCCATTTTGACACAATTCCTATAAAGACACACTTAAGATTCCTTTTTAAAGATTCTGTGAGAGTCTTTTCTCCTTCTTCTGTTTTATAATTTGCATCAGAGTAAAATGGCCTTTCACTCTCATGTAATGCTCACTGCGTTTCACCTCATGTAAAAGAAGCATTTTCAGTAATGATGGAAGGATATTTAATTTAGATGCACTAGATCATTCAGATGCACACTTAGTATACACATTTAGAACAGACTGAGTTGCTCGTTTCAGTTTGGCTGTGACTGTGACAAATTCATTTAACTCAACACTGAAAATAATACCAAGCCTGTTATCGATTTGTCAAAGACTATGTTTCAGCATCTAAGGGAGATTTTTCTTGGAGAGTACTTCATTTTAAAATAAGCATATCATGAGCCTTGGATTTCAGTGTAGCCTCAAATGCCATCCTCTGTTACCACAATCATAGGACCTGGAGCTAGGTGGGATTTCAGAGACTAATTACTTCAATTCTCCCATTTTATAGCTATAGAAATTGAAGTCCAGATAGAGACTGAATGAATTCCTCAAGGTCACACAGGGAGTGAATCTTAGAATCAGGATTCAAACTTGAATCATCTGAGTCCAGATTCAGCCTTTTATCTTCATTGAACTACTCCTTTTACTATGAGAGAGGCACGGTTTGAAATGTGGGGGCCGGAAAGCAGCAGCTCTGGCCAATACCCCTAACGAAGGGCATCAGCCTTGCTCTGACTTCATGATTACTTAATAGGCAGGAGATAAAAGCTAGAAGAGACTCTAGGCTAGTCTTTCTAAATTTACTTTAGCCATAGAGCTCATCATGTTGAGAGGAGGAAGATTTTCAAAACCAAATATAGCCTTTTTGTGGCAAAGCAGTGGGGCTCAGGGATGAAGTGGGGTGAGCAACATCTGATCTTCCTAGTTGGCTTTCTCTGTTATTTATCTTCACCTATTTTGTGTGTGTCCCCGAGGAAGTCATGTGCTAAAAGCTTCTTGATGTCTTGGGCACAGAAAACACTAAAGGTTTTAAATACTGGTGGTGATAGCTATGACATTAACATTACTCTCTATGCCCTTCTCTAGTCTCTCCTGGGTTTGTACAACACTTATGGTCATAAATTGTAACAGCCTGACATCCTCAAAGAGTCTCTGAGTTGCCACCTTAAGTGGCTGTTTATCCCAAAAAGGTATGTATGAGATGGGAGGTAAAGTGGCTAATAAGAGTAAAGCCTCAATTTCTGGCCCTTCCCCAGCTCTTAAACTGTCAGCGCCTTCTGGGCGGGGTTTTGTTTTCCATTAAGTGTGTTGCACATATTATGCTATACCTTGATGTATGGAATAAACAGTCCCATGAATGGATAGTACCAAGCAGAGCTACAGTACCCTAGATCTCCCAGGGGAGTGACAGCACATTGAAATCTTCTATAAGTCTTTCTATGTGAGAATGGAAAGTGTTGGCCACCTGTGTATCATCATCATCATCATCATCATCATCTTCATCATCGTCATCGTCATCATCAACAACAACAATTACCACAATAACAACTCATTTCTATGGTGTTTTAAGGTTTAGAAAGCACTTTATATACTTTACCTAATTAAACTTTCATAACCATTCAGCAAGGCCACATTTCACTATGATCCTTGTTTTCCAGAGAAGGAAACTGAGGTTCATAAGACTTAAATGAATAGCTCAGAATCACATACCTGGTAGGTAGGTATCTGAGGCAGGATTCAAACCTAGGTCTTTCTGACTCTGAGTCCAGCACTTTATCCATAATGACTCAGTGCCTTACCAAAAAATAAAACAAAACAAAACAAAAAAAAAAACAGTAGAAATGGAGAGGAGGCAGTAGTGGCTGCAGACTTACACAACCATGTCTTCTTGGAAAATACAAAAAAGTTGAGAAATCCAGCCAAGCCAGGGGCAAAACAAGTAGCACTTAATCTCTCTCTCTGTCTCTCTCTATCTTTCTCTGTTTCTCTGTCTGTCTCTTTCACACACATACACACACACATGCACACACGCACACACATATACACACATATGCATGCACACATATACACGCACACACATTTATGGCATAGTTTTCTTTCTCTGAGTATCCACAAACTCATTTTCTATTTCCTCATTATGCATCATTTGTACCTACCTATTGACTAAGACACTTAAAGTCATTTTAGTGTTTCAAAGAGCCACATGCACAATCTATTTTCCTTTCAGTTTCTCGCCGCTCTGATTATTCAACAATGAACAGGCATTTATTTTGTGCCAATTGTATGCAAAGAACAGTACTAAAGTAAACACAAAGACAAAAATGAAAGTTATTTTGCCCTCAAAGAGCTTACATGTTCTCATAGAAGTATATAAAAATATATCAAAATAAATACAAGGTAGTTTGGAGGGTGGGTAAATAGGAGGAGGGAGACACCAGTCACAGGAGACAGGAGAATAGGCCTCATGGAGAAAATGACATTTAAAATGAGCTTTGAATGAAACAAGGGCTTCTAGGAGATGGAGACTATGGGTGAGATTGGGGTAGAGGGGTGGGAAAGTATGTTCCAGGTCTAGAGGACACTCAAAGGCATGGAGATGGGAAATCAAGAGGAGCAGTTTGGCTCTGCCGTCATGAATATGAAAGGGAATCATGTAAAATAAGACGAGAAAGACAGATTTGAGCCACATTACCAAATTGAGGAAGTTTGTATTTGATCCTAGAATTAAAGTGAAACCACTAGGGATTAATAAAGAGGAGAAAGGCATGGTTAAACCTGCACTTTGGGAAAATCACATTGGCAGTTTTGTGGAGGATGAATTGTATGGGAGAGAAACTCAAGACAAAGTAGCAATTAGCACCGATTGCAATAATCTATCTGAATGATTATAAGGGGTCCTATGAGTAGAAATAATCTCTGTCACACTCTGACCAGATTGTTTAATAATACCACTTTGATCATGCCACACCCTTGCTTAAAAATAGTCAATGGCTCCCTATTGTTGAAGAATTAACTTAGTGCTCTGCCTTCTGGGGTTTTAGCCAAGGGGATTTTATTAGTGGTGGCCATAAGAGAAGAACTAGGCCATGGATTTGAAAGCAGATATCACAACCGTGTTCTCCAATCAACCAGAGTATGACTGACCAACTTCTGCTCTTACTTTTGGGTACATAAAACACAGGATTAATTGGGAATGGTGAACAGTTGAAAGATGAATGGACATAGTACAATATTAGAAATAGAGGTATAGAATTAGTACAATGATGAAAGTGTGGTTAGCAGGGCACAGTGACCAAATTGTATTGGAAACATTCTAGCAATAAATATTTCAAATGGAGCAGGTGCTTGAAAATTGTTCTGCTTAGAAAAAGTATTGTTTTTTTACTATCAAGATACATTCCTCCAAAGTATTTTCAGATTAATAATATCAAGTCTACCAAAAGGCCCTTTCCATAACCCTTTTTAATAATGTCAAGCTTTCTAGAAGCACTACACAGTAGTATAGGTCTAAGATCTTGATTCAACATGATTATATAGAGAATAAAATGAAGACTCTTTAAGCTGCCATCCAAGGTATTCTATAATTTGGCTTTAATAGGATGGTTTAGCCTTATCTCTTATTCCTTCATTTTACAGGTTAAGGTCTATTTGCCATTCCTCTCCATGTCCTTCTACCCTTCTAACCCTGTAATGGAAGCTATTTTGATTCATAATCAAAATAGAAGAGAAGGAAAAGAGAACAGGGCCTGGGATAGAGCCTGAGTGACATCCACAGTTATTGAGTGTGGCCTAGATCAGTATCTAGCAAAGGAGACCAATAAGGGGTGGTCATGCAGGTAGAAGGAGAACCAGGAGAGAACAGCATCACCAAAACATAGAATAAAAGAATATCAAGAAAAAGAAGGTGGTCAACAGATTCAAAGTACTAAGTGCTTTGCAAATAGCACATCTCATTTGATCCTCATGACAGCCCTATGAAGTAAGTGCTATTACCTGCATTTTACAGATGAAGAAACTGAGGCTGGCAGCAGTTAGGTGACTTGCCCAGGATCACACAGTTAATAAATATCTGATGCTGGATTTGAAATATCTAAGGACTTCCTGCCTCTAGGTCCAGTGCTCTTTTTACTGTACCACCTAGCTGCTTCAGAGCTTGCAGAGAAGTCAAGAAGGGTGAAGACTGAGGAAAGGCTATTAGCGTTGGAATGTAAGATACCATTGGGAGTGAAGAAAGGGTTTGGGGGAAAAGATAATGAGTTCAGTTCTTTTGAACATGTTGAGTCATGGGACATCAGTTTCGACATGTCCAGTAGGAAGTTGGAGATTAGCACTTAGAGAGATTAGAGATAGATAAATAGATCTGAGATTTATCTGCACAGAGATAATAATTGAAACCATAGGAGATCATCAGTTGAACTATTAAAGGAGAAAAGAATTGAAGAGAAAAGGAGAGAAGAGAGGAGAAAAGAGGAGATGAGAGAAGAGAGACAGAGAGAGAGAGAATGAGAGAGACAGAGAGAGAGAGAGAGAAAGAGAGAGAGAGAGAGACAGAGAGAGACAGAGAGAGAGAGAGAGAGAGAGAGAGAGAGAGAGAGAGAGAGAGAGAGAGAGAGAGAAAGAGAGAAGGAGAATATGTACAGGACAGAGTCTAGGTTGATACCAGCAGTTAGTGGGTCTACCTCAGATGAAAATCCAGCAAAGGAGACTGAAAAGAACAGTCAGAAAGATAGGAAGGGAACCAGGATAATGTCATATCATGGAAACCTAGAGAGAAAAGAGTATCAAGAAGAGATTGATAAATAGTGTTATAGGCTGCATGGGGGTCAAGAAGGGTGAAGTTTAGGAAATGGATAGTATATTTGGTGTCATTGGTAACTTTGAGAGAGCTGTTTTCATTGAATGACAATAGACAAATAAGTAGATATATGATAAAGAGACAGAGAAAGAGATAGATAGATGATAGCTTGCTAGATAGCTAGATAAATTGTTGCTGTTTGTCCTTCATTCCTGAAGAGGACCAATGACATCATGAAGGTGATGTCTTGACTTGCAAGTGAATTGGATTTAAGTGAAGCAGTCTGTGCAAAGTTATCAGTGTCACTCTCTCCTCCAGAGTCATCTGGGTCTATTGGCAAGACATTGGTCAATACAACTGGAGATGGCCCCAGATAGATAGATAGACAGATAGAGAGATACGTAGCTAGCTAGCTAGCTAGATAGATAGATAGACAGACAAACAGAAGGACAGAAAGACAGACAGACAGACACTTATTAAGTGCTTTCCATGTGTCAGGCACTGTGCTAAAGTGTTAGAGATATAACTAAGCCTCAAGGACCTCACTGTTTTTCTAAAGAGGCAAGGCAACACATAAAGGAAATCTGGAAAGAAGGAAAGTATTTGGGCAGTAGAATGATATGGGTATGGCCAGAAATCACTATAAAGCCCAGGATCTGGGCAATATAAGGCCTAACAAAGCCCAAATTAATTCCAGGGGAAGATTCCAATTTTCTGATGGAGATAGGATAGAGATGATGGCCTGAGTATAGACAGCATGGAATGGAGATGATCAAGAAGTGCTATGGAAGCAGTCAAGATGAGACCAAAGCTGGTTTATCAAAGCCCATGTTGGGTCCAGGAATAGAGTCCAATTTTCTACTAGGGAGAAAATGAAGACAATGGCTCTATCTCCACCCCTGAAAAAGTGCTACCATCTTTCAAATATTAGCTCAAAGATTGCTTCAGCCATAACATCTTTTCTTAATCTAGATGACAGGGAGCTAAATCTTTCTATCTTCCTACCACTCACATAGTATTCAGATTTCACTTTGTCATATATTTCTAATATCCCCTACAAGGTTATTAAATTGATAAGGGTAAGAATTCTGACTCATGTGGCATCATTATATAATGTAAAGTATGCTGGCATTTGAATTTTTTAAAAATCTAGATTCTAGTCCAATTCCTACCACATATTAGCTGAGTGACCATAAATATGCCATTTAATTTCTCTGAACATCAGTCACCTCTTCAATAAAATGGAGATAATACTAACTACCTCACAGAGTTGTTAGAACAATTTTTAAACTGTAAAGTGCTATATAAATGGGGTGTCAGTGATAATAATTTATTTCCCTTACAGGCCCTAAACAACACCTTCCTGCAGTTCAATAAATGTTTGAATTAATGAATTCGCTAATTTCAGGACATTAGGTAATTTATTTAGTGCACTATCAAATCCTGCCTAAGACACTAAATATGTGACCCTGAGCAAATCATTTAACCTCTGCCTCTCTTAGTTTCCTCATCTGTAATATATTAATGGTACCTATATCCTAGGGTTTTTGTGTGAACCTTAAAGCACTATATAAATGCTAGCCATCATTACTATTAATATTAAGCTGTAATTAAACATGGGATGTAGGAGGTAGAAGTAAAAGTGCCATTTACATAAGACATAAGTGATATTTTGGGCTCATTAAAAAGATTTTATATTTTTATATACCCAGATAATCAATAATATTCATTAAATTGTCCTTGCAGGAAAATGAAAAAAGACCATGAATTTCCTAAATAATTACATCATCATCATCATCTTCAGCAAATAGTACTGAGTTCATAATATGTGTTAAGCACTAAAATCTAAGGCAACATATCACCTAAATACTAGTTTATAGATCCTGAACCCCTCTTGAAGTTTAATCTCTATCACTTTCAGGATGTGATCTCAAGATAATACTTACTCAGAAGCACAACATCATAGATCATTCCAACTAGAAGAAAATGTACAGAGAGACTATATATCATAACCCGCTTATTTTGCAGAGGAAGATACCAAGGTCTGGAGAGAAGCTTTCACTTGGATGTAGTCATAGATCTAGACAGCCAAGGTTAGAACTCAGATCTCATGATTCCTTGTCAAATTCTTTCCCTACTAAAGGGGAAAATAGTGAGACTAGAACATTGATTAGAAGGATAGAAAAAAGAACTTAATGGAAAAAGTGTCAATCTCATTGACTCTTACCTTTCTCTTAGATATCAGAATGCATAATGGGAAGATTTAAATACAGAGAAGCTTTAGATGGTTTGTTGCCTGTTAATAGAATGCTAAAGCATTTCAGAATCTGAGAATCACAGATTTTGATAATTGGGGCCTCAGAGACTAATTGTATGCCAAAGTAACAACCAGTATAATATTCCTGACAAGTAGTCATTCCACCATAGCTTGAACAGCTCCAAGGAGAAGGAGCACATGACATTTGGAGAAAGTCTATGCCACTATTAGATGGCTCTCATCGTAAAGAAGTTTTTCCTGACATCAAACCTAAATTCCTCCCTATGAAACTTCTACCCATTGCTTCTAATTCTGCCCTCTGGGGCCAAAGAGGATAAATCTATCCCTTTTCTATATGAAAGCCCTTCACATTCTAGAACACAGAGATCCCCCTTCCTCAGCAGAATTCTTTTCTTCTGCAAGCTAAACATCCCCTGTTCCTTCACCATATTATTGCGTGATGTGAACTTCAAGTATTTAACCATCCTCATTGGCCTCTTCTGGGTATTTAACAGCTTATCAGTGTTCTTAAACTCTGGCACCCAAGCTAAACATTGGTCTCCAAATATCATCAGAATAGGGGAAAGTACAGACAGATTATCACTTTTTATTCCTGGAATTTATGCTTCCCTTAATGCAACCAAAGAGAGCATTAGAGTTTTGGCTGGCATATGACACTGCTGACTCATATTGATTTACTACTAAAACTCCCTATACCTTTCTCAGACAAATTATCGTCTAACCATGCCTCCCTCATCTTATACTTGCGAAGCTCATTTTTTTAAAATCTGAATGTAAGACTGAATTTTCCATATTGAATTCTATCTTGAAATGAAATGATACACACACACACACACACACACACACACACACACACACACACACATATATGAAGCACTTTGTAAAGTTCTATATAAATATTATTTATTATCATTTTATGTAGTGATCAATGTTCTTGGTCCGTAATTTTTTTAAAGATTCTTAAACTGTTAACCTGTGTGCTAGCTATAACTCCCAGCTCACGTGGCATTCGCAAATTTGACAGTTAATACAGTCCAAATACAGGGTCAACCCAGATCCTCAATTCATCCCCTTGCTATAAGTACCAACTCCCTAGAGCCTCCAGTTTCAGGTTCTTCATTAACCAGTCTCGTGGAAAGCATGAGATGAACATCCACTGTGTGTTCTTTGGACTGCTCACAGAGAGTATAGAAATGGGGACCTCAAGTTATATATTTCCTAGTCAACAAGCATTTGCGAAGCACCTACTATGTGCTAGGAACTGGGCTACAAGGCAAAACACAGACCTTATTCTCAAGGAGTTCATAGTCCAATGGAAGAGAGAAGATTCCTGGAATTTTTTGGCTTTGAAACAACTTTTAGAGTCTGAGGGAATAGCTTGGGAGATGTTTTATTATTAATTGTTTTATCATTATACTTATGTTTTTGTTTGCCAGTTTTATGCTAAGCAAATGCTGCATAGTGGGAAATTAACTCAATTTTACCAAGATCTTGTGATTTGTTCAGTTTTTTTGGTCATGTCTGACTCTTTGTGACTCCATATGGAGTTTTCTCAGCAACAATTCTGGAGCGGTTTGGCCTTTCTTTCTCCAGTTCATTTTACAGATGAGGAAACTGAGGCAAACACGATTAAGAGACTTGCCCAGGGTCACACAGCTAGTAAGTATCTGAGGCTGAATTTGAATTCAAGTTCTCCTGATTCCAGAGCTGGCACTCTATCCACTATGACACTGACTAGAGCCGGCTACAATACAGCAAGCTCAGGAAAGACTCAGAATTCACTAGTGAGTGAGCAACCTAGATCTATTTTCTGATTAGGTAAGCCCACACCATGCTTGACAACTAGTTGGCACTGAGGGATAGCAGGTCACTAATTCTGAACACTATTCAGAGCATAACACTCGTTCCTCACTTCTGAAGACAGAAACCACTGTGGTAGGTATTGGACTTCCCAAGATTCACATGCCTTTTTTGATGAACAGTAACAGGTAGGGGGCTATTAATCCTACCTGATGGTTAAATATCATCATCGTCGTCATCATCATCATCGTCATTACTAGGAATAATAATAGTAGAGAATGATGGAATGCATTAAAATTGTTTTGAAATGAATTATGAATGGGTGGATTGGTTAACCTTGAAAATGTCATTTGGGATGGTAATGGGAGTTATTGGCCTCCCCTCCTCAGTTCCTAAACTAGTGACCTATTAATCATAACATTTGTCTCTCTTCAGAGGATACAAAAATGTGCTTTAAAAAATCTGTTTCTCAGTATGAGAATTATGATCTCATTTGGGCTGGCAGAGCCCTTAAGGGGGCCAGCAGGCTAAGGTTGGATTGATTTGGTTATCTTGAAACTGTCTTTAATAGATGAATGTTTTGCTGTAGCCCTGTACATCTTTGGTGACAAGGAATCCTCAGACTTCTTGGGGAGCGTGTGTGTTGCTCTTTCTATTCTTAAAGCATGTCAATTCTCCACAGAGAATTAATCTGCAAGCTGTGTTTTTAGTATAACACAGGAGCTATTTTACTCAATCTTCATCATCCCAACATGCTTAGATATTGTCATAAGTCTGGAGACGGTTGTCATTTGTTACCAACTTGATTGCAACTGACTTTGTCCAGTCCATAAGCCTTCATCCTGTTAGGTCTTGTTTTGAAAGCTCTGGCTCTTAAAAATGATCTGCCACTTACTTTCTTTAAAAACAAGGCAAAACCCACAGTATCATCTTAAAAGAAAAAGAGTTATGCCCTATGGGTTAGAACTTCCAGAAGACAGTGTTTAATAATTCTTACCTATTATCATCAGAGTTAATAGATCTTAGTTGAGTCTGACTAGAGACAAATAAGAATAGCTTTGCTTTTGAGCTGTTGTCTCTATAATTTTAAACTGCGCTATTTTTGTGTACTTTTTTATTGCCCTATTAAAGATCTCCCTGAGTGAGTAACTTTTACACTCTGCACCGCTGCATACTATTCTGTAATTTTTCCTTATATTGGCAAAATTCTTTCACCTTTGCTGAATTCATTCAGTATTGGCACTTAGCATGCCTCATTCTAAGCGGTCCTACCAAGACAATGGTAAAAGCATTTTAGGGCAATCATTAACATGAAAAGAGTTCATGGATTTTTTTCAAATATATAATAGATCTGTAATCTTTAAAATATTCTTTTTAGTTTTCATTAGCAAATGTTCTAGAATATAAGCTTACAACGAAGTCTTGTGAAGCTAGGAGAAAAATTCTATAATATGGGCTTAATTTGGCAAGAAATAGTTATATGGTTGCCAAAGTATACTATGAGTTGATCGTGAGTTAGCATTGCCATTCCAAAAACCAAACAAGGAAAAATCCAAAATAGCCCTGAAAAAAAACATTCGTGCTTTCAAGTTTTCCAAGTAGAAAGCATGATATGTTCAACTCATGAAATATTTATAGACCTTAAGAACTGAAGAGTTCTTAAGAATTACCTAATACAACTTTCTGATTTTTATATATTATCCACAGCCTGGGGGTGGAATTGGGCCTGTGGATCCCATAGGAGGTCCTGGCTTTGTATTCTGGTAGCTTGGATTCAGTAATGGGGAGCCCAACCCCAAAGAAAAGAGATTAATCTTTTCTCACAATTTTTGGATCATTGCCCCCACCCCAGATTTCTGTAGAAAATCTCCAAAACAGGAGTTCTTTTTTGTTTGTTTGTTTTTTGTGGTTTTTCATCATACATGCCCATGGAAATCTGGTAAAGCATGTGGATCCCTTCTCAGAACAATGTTTTTGAATAAATGAAATATCCAGGTTTATAAAGGAAACCAACTATTTTAAAATTAAAACACAGAAGTCTCCTAATCATTCATTTAGGAATATTTATACCATGAAACCATACCCTTTCGTTCCTATTATGCTGTCCCAAGAGATAAAGATAACTTTTTTCATACTTATCAAAAGATATTTCATATATACCTTGGATTTATGCTTTCTGAAATAACCCCACCCTATTTTAGCCCTCATTCCTTAAGTGAAAACATATATCAACCAATCAAATGACCTTAGGATAAGTATAAAAACTTCAACAGCCACTTAATGGAATAAAAGGATTCCAGACAGGATACATATTCCAATGGACAACCCAGGGCCAAGACAGTTTCATTTTATTTTGCACCAAGATAAACTTATTAGTGACATTAAATTATCTGTCTTCTTCACAACTTGAGGGATTATCTAGAAGTTGTCAATGGATCTAAAAGGAAAAGGCATTCCACAAAATGGAGCATTTTTTAAACACACCTCTGAGAATCAAAGGAAAAAAGTTATCTGTGGCACAGAAGGGAGGTATGGAAGAAGGTCATTGGCTGTAGAGGTATCTTAAGAGTAAAAGCCTCACTTAGAAGGACATTCCAAGAAAATGTAAACTCCTTCCCCAATGTACCCTCCTGATGATCTCACAGTTCATTTGTTGCAGATTTGGGAATAGAACAATTCTACTAATTTCTCAGTTTCCTGAATCTTAGATCCACTTTGTTCATGCTATATGTACTGCCTGCCCATTTCTTCATTGACTTTCAGAGCACAGAACAGGCCCTTAACTTGAATGCTTTATTCATTTTGAGGCTTGATAACTAAAGATAGATCTGGACATTTTGAAACATTTCAAAGTTGTGCCACACAGAAAATTGTAGAGCTTAAAAGAATTAGGATCCTTTAGAATGGAGGAGGAAAGATGAGAAATGAATTAACATGACCATTTAGCTTCTCAGAAGTTGTGATACTGATAATATGAACCAGTTGATATCTGTCTGTATTCAGCAGAGAACTACTGGCTTAAATTGAAGGGAGCTGGGGTTCGGTTATACATAAGGAAAGCTATCTTGACAGGGTGGTTTGACATTGAAAGAGGGAGAGAAAATGTTTTGTTTCATTTTGTTTTATTTTTATTTTTTATGTGTCTGAATGCTATTGAAAATGGGCTAGATGTTCATCTTTGTAGAATGTTTGGGTTAATTCTAAGGCATGCAGGCATTGACACCTTAGGATTCCTCTCAGACTTTGAAGAACTATATTACCAATAGGAGACCATAAAATCCTTTCTCTTAAGGAAGTTTATTGAGTGCTTTGAAAGGTTCATCTGTATTACCACATAAACCCATGTAGTGACTGACAGTATATTAAAGTGCCCAGGCTTCTCTCTGGACATAGTATTCAAGAAACATTTGCTATGGTAGCCTAAATAATCAGACCTGGAAATTATTGATCTAAGAAACCATCATAGACCTAAAAACTAAAATACCACTCACACTTCTGGTGAACAAAGCTCAGCAAGGCCTAGACTTCTGATTTGGAAGGTAACTCAGCATGGCCCCTTAATCACCTCCTCATACTCCACTAGGGAAAAAGTTATATGTGAAGTTAGAGTTCTAGCCATATTATTCTTCTGCTAATTTCTGGCTGCCTTGAAAGCCTCTCCCTTTTTTTTTACATGTCCAATTTTGGTGGAACATTGATTACACTGTGACTCTTCACTGCCCTCAGTTGTGTTCTAGTCATAGCTTTTGATCCATCCTTGGCATCATGGTTATTTTTATCTCAGTTTTCAAGGCTTTTTTTCATCCTTTTTTTCAATAGCTTCTCTTCCTTCAATTACCCAGATGAAGGAGAGATTGGAATGTTAAACAGGAATGAGATTCATTAAGGCAAAATGAGTAAAGGAAAAAAAATCATCCAATTCTCTCTTGATTTCCACCCCCAATCCAACTGTTCTTCTGTTAGTATTAAAAGAACCTGACTCCTTCCCCTGCTTTTATTTGGAAATAGCCTAAGGAAACAAAGCACATTCCATTACTTCTGCCCACAAGTTTGCTCTTTCTTGGAAGAAGGCAGAGAACTTAGTGTCAGTAATGAGTTTATCTTGGCTCAAAATAAAATGAAACTGTCTTGGTCCTGGGTTGCTAATTGCTTTTGGACATGGATCAAATGAATTCTGAACAGTATTTGCTGTGGTGAACAGCAGCTTGTAGGAACAGAGATGGCAGAAATTGCATAATTTGTACACAGTCCTTTAAACTTGTATAGTACCACTCTTTGGATTCCCTGAGGCTGACCTTCACCCTTCCAAGTTCCCTTGTATTTTATTTTTTTGTATTTTATTCATATTAATACACTTTATATTTATGATATATACATGTATATAATGTGTAAGTAAATAAAATTTTATATGTACATATCTCTTTCAACGGAACATAACCTCATTGAGAGTAGCAATTGCTTGGTTTCTCCCCTTAGTCCTTATATCCCCATTGCCTAGCACAGTGCCTGGCACATAGTAGGCCTTTATTAAACACTAATTGATTAATTGTTAGACGCGGCATCCAGAGTTTACATGTTCATATGACCATATTAGAAGGGGCAAAATTAAGGCAAAAAAGTTTGTTAACAGCAAGTTAGTGTAGTTGACACTCATTTGAAATTATCTAATTCTTAGTCAATCATTTTTCTTGCAGTGCCAGTGATGTTTCTCAATCTATGTGGTTAGATAATAATAATAGTGATTCTGATTGATTTCGAGGCTTGCAAAGTTGATTATACACATGTTCTCATTTGATGATCCCAGAAATCTTGCGACATAAACTCTGAAGATATTATAATTATTCCCATTGTACAGAGGCAATTGAACATCACGAAGGTTAAAAACCTTGCCCATGGTAGGGGCTGCTAGGTGGTGCAGTGGGTAGTGCACTGGCCCCGAAGTCAGGAAGACCTAAGTTCAAATCCGGCCTCAGACACTTGACACATTACCTAACTGTGTGACCTTGGGCAAGTCACTTAATCCCAATTGCCCTGCCTTCCCCTCTACAAAAAAAAAAAATTCTTGCCCATGGTCACACAGCTATTTATTGTTGGAGGCAGGATTCAAACTCAGTTTTAGTCTACTGATGCCTAAGTTTTGTGCTCTTTCTCTTATAACATGTTGTCTCTCCAACTGCCTACTTTGGTGTCACTAGGCAGTTTTAATGAAAATGAGAATTTTTAGAGTGATTGGCCTGGAGTCAGGAGGACCTGAATTCAAATCTAGCCTCAGACACTTACTAGCTGTGTGACCTTGGGCAAGTCACCTAACCCTGTTTGCCTCAGTTTCCTCATCTGTAAAATGAGCTGGAGAAGGAAATGACAAACTGCAGAACTTTTGCTAAGAAAACCCCAGTGGGGTCACACGGAGTCAGATGTGACTGAAAAATCTCTGAACAGCAATGAGAATTTCAGAATAGATCTTTATTGGTTACACCTGTGTATTCCATTACAACCTCTCTTCCCACAAATTTTTAATCATAATTTTTTTTCCTAGTTGCTGGATGTATGGCTCAAATTATTCCATCTCTCATGTCAAAATGGTCAGGCAGTCATATTTAATAAGCAGCTAATATGGATTGTAACTGTTAAACATTTTTCCTTTTATCAACCTTGTAGGCCTTTCTCCTTCAGCTTCTTCTCCCTTCAGAGCAAGTAATAAAAGACATTGTTATTGTGGTTTCCTAATTCCACCCAGTAAGGACAATTCTGCCATGATTTCCTTTTCTTTTTTTATTTTTTTTTTGAGATGAATCAGTGAAGAAGAGATGAAAAGGTTACAGCATAAGACCACATCCTTTTGTATTGTATTACTACATCAACTTCTGATGGCTATGTATGTGTACACACACACACACACACACACACACACACACACACACACACACATGTATAAATGTAAATCTTTAATATTATATTGCCATTAACATACTGGCTTCTGTGATTTTGTTAAACCTTTTCCACTTTTTAAAGACAATAGTTCTGATTAAACAAAAGGCTCTGAAATATTATAGGACCTGTCTTTTATACCAAGTTATAAATATTTCCTCTAATATTACAGAATATATAGCATTCATTTTGTGTTAGCAGCCAGTGTATATATAAGAGTATATTCTTGGATGAAATGGAAGCAAAACAATTAACCATAAATAGCTGCTTTGAACACCAGCTGCCACTGATAATCTTGTACATTCTCAGTGGAGTTGTAGATTACAACAATACATAGGAGAATGCTTTGTACATGCTTGAATATATACTTTAGTCATTCAATTATTAAATTTTAGAGTTGCAGAGACCTTGGAGATCACCCAGTCCAACCTGCTTTTTTTTCAAAGCAGAGGAAACTAAGGCCCAAGGAGGCTGGCATTGATCTAAAGCTGCAAACCTAATACGTAGCAAAGCTGAGAAGTGAATTGAGTGTCCTGATTCCCTGTGTAGAATTCTTTCCATGCTGGTTCCCTGAAGAATGTGTGAATCTTGAGCATGGATTTTCAGATGCAGTGATAATAACTCTTTAATACTGTGGAAGTCTTAAGAAAGTTCTTTACAAGGAAGATTATAAATGTCAGTCTGATTTGTGGGCAGTGTTGACCACTCTTGTTTTGACTAGAATGGCCAATGCTACATAATATTAGCCACATGAATGAGTCATGTAGCTCTCAGTCACATCCAGGAAGATAGTAGATACAAATTGGATGTATTGAAAAAATGAGATGAAAGCCCCTTTTGAGAAAATACGGTAGAGAAAAAAATAGTCTATGTTGGATGGTGGCCACTAGTCAAATAATCATCAAAAATATTGCACTTTAGGTGTGGTCCTTGTTTTGGGCATGCACAATGTATGAGCACTCAAACTTATACAAAAAAGGTAATATTCAGGAGTGTTTGTATTGTGCAACTATTCTTCAGTCTGAAAAAGGATTAACAAAAGAATTCTTTGAATCACAAACTTCAGTAAGATAGTTTAAACATTATTCAGTGTTTCAAAATTTTATTGATGCAGTCAACTAGAATTAACTATCTATTATATTCCAGAAATTGAATACATATAGATAAAAATAAAGGTCTCTCCTCGAGAAGCCTAATTCCTGTTTGGAGAATATAATATGTTCTCCTTTAAGATTATACAATGTTTTGCATGACTTCACATGTATAATTGATATCAAATTGCTTGCCTTCTCAAGGAGGGAG
This sequence comes from Trichosurus vulpecula, assembly GCF_011100635.1. Lineage (NCBI taxonomy): Eukaryota > Metazoa > Chordata > Mammalia > Diprotodontia > Phalangeridae > Trichosurus > Trichosurus vulpecula. The sequence goes on along the minus strand of NC_050574.1, from coordinate 288,270,628 downwards.
GAAGGTCAGGAGAGAGGGAGAGAATTTGGAACTCAATTTTTTAAATGCTAAATATTTTTACTTTGAGAAATATTTGATAAAATAGATAAAAACATGTTCAAAAATGATTATACAACATATATCCAAAGTAATTTGGAGAGAGAAGGCACAAGGAGCTTGGGATCAGAAAAGGATTTTATATAGATGACAATATTTAACTGAGTTTTGAGCAAAACTAATCTTAAGACTATCCTTTCTTCTCTCTTCTCTTCACATACTTAGCGTATATTTATTGACATTTTTTTCTCTTCTGTTCTCCCTCTCCTTCTTCCTTCTTCTCATCTCCTCCCACTTCTCCTCTCCTCCCGCTTCTCCTTCTTCTTCTTCTTCTTCTCCTTCTTCTTCCTCTATACACTCACGTATATATACACACATATTTTTACACACATATATATTTATTTATGCACACACACACACACACACACACACACACAAACACACACTTCTATCCTTTGGTGACTACCAGTTTTCATAGAGTCAGGGGTTGCTTCTATGTGTAAATGACTCTCCAATTTGCTTATTCCATCCTACTCTCCCTGCTGAACTGAGATATACTGAGCTCTAATTGCCTGTTGGACAGCTCCACTTGGGTATCCTCCATTACCTCAAGCTCAAAATGCTGTAATTAAACTCAACCTCCTCAAATCTCCTCTTCTTCCAGTTTCTGTGTTTAGGAATCCAACAATATGGCAGCTGCTCATACTAAAATTAAATGTTATGTCATATCTTTTCCTTCATCCTCCACATCTGATCAGCTGGCAAATCCTATTGATTCCAGAATATATATTTTCATGTCTCCCCCTCTCCACTTGCATTGCCCTCAATCCAAGTAAGACCCTTATCTTCTCTTGTTTGAGCTATTGAAAGTATAATTGCCTCCGTGTATCTATTCCCTCCTCTCTCCAATCTAACTTTCACAATCTGACAAAATAAACTACCAATTCACAGGTCTGTCACTCTAATGCTCAAAATTCCCTAGCATTTACCTACAGGATAAAATACAAACTCCCTAGCCCAGTCAACATGGAAACCCTTTGACAATCTAGGTCCAATCTACCTTTCCATATTATTTCAAATTGCACCTTTTCACATATTCCACATTCTAGCTAAACTGAACTATGAATTCTTCAGTAAAGCATATGTGGGTTCTGTTGCCTCTGTGTATTCACTCAGGTTATTGTTTCTTATTCCTAGAATGTACTGCCTCCCCATCTCTGCCATTCAGAATCCTTTTTCAGCTTCAAAGCCCAGCTCTGATGGCATTTCTACTTTTGGAATCTCCTCACCTGGAATTATCTTTCCCACAAGTATTACTAAAATACTTAGATTTATCTTCCATTCACCTAAATCAATCTTATTTTATGCTATACTTATTTTTTTAACTTTTCCTATCTTACCTCTTTCCAAGATCCTTGAGGGTAGAGACCTTCTTCCCCTCCCCTTGTATCTCAAGTACTTGAAACATTTTATATTTATTTTTCTTCATACATGCTGCTTCCCTCCAGTAGAATTTAACTCTTTGAAAACTGGCACTATTTCTTTCTTTTTTCCTTTTCTACCCCCTCCCACAGTATATAGGCTTGAGGCAACAAGACTTCTGGGATACAAGGTCTCAGGGTAGCTACCCGCTGCTGTCTCTGTACCCATGCAGTTATGTGCTGGGTTCATTACTCAGGGGTTGCCTGTCTTCTCAACATGGATAGATGATTCCCAATTCCCACATTTATTGGCTCATAACCCCTAATGTAGTTATCCCAAAGAAAGTGACTTTCTATAGGATTGCTAATGATGCAGATGTTTATGTACTCACTCCAATTGTAGACTTTTTCACAACAAGAGGGGGAGGAATGGGTAGTAAAAGAAGGAAATCAGTGAACAAACATGAAGCAGATATAGAACTGAATTTATTCCTACATGTAAAATGATAAGAAAGAAGACAGTAATATATACCTACCAGTATAATCAGCTGGGAAACTAATACACAATGTTTACAAGGCTGCAAATTAATTGTTTGACACTTCATCTCTCACTGGAATTGTCCGATTAGACAGCAAAGCATAATCTGCTTTTCTGATAGCCTCCTTCTCTTATATTTTCCTTGTCATAAGCCTAAACATACTTCTTCTGATATGACTGCAACTATTCAAGTAGTTGATGCCCTTGTCATAAGCACTAAAGGCATTTCTGGACCTTTGAAGTCCAGAACAAGGTCCCAACTAGAGGGAAAATTGTCCAAACCTTTGGTCTGGACCTTTGAGGTCCAGAACAAGGTCCAAACCAGAGGGAAAAAAATGAAACGAAAAGAGAGGCAAGGAAGCCAAAAATTTCTAGTAAAAGTCCAGCTAGTTTAGGACCCCAGGCAGGCATTATGCTAGAATACAGAAGAACTCTTCTTTCCTTTATTCCCAGCCTGGAAGCACATTCTATCTTCTCACATGTCATCTCCAAGCAACTTGCTAGCTGGAAGACACTTCTACCAGATGTAGCACCATGCATTAGCAGCTTTTCCATTTTAGCAACCAATTAGAGGGACTCAAACTAGTCAGACATGGCTTCAACTTGGCAGGAGATAACTGCATGCTTCGAAGGAGAAAGGGAAGTTGTGCTGGACTGAAAAACTGATTGAGTATACACTAAGGGATAGGTAACAATAGGGATTGTCTAGTGTATGGCACATAAGTAAATGCTTGAGAAGTGCTTATTGACAGATATATTTTGTTTGTTTTGGTTTTTTTGCAGTGGCAAAAAAACTATCACTTTTGGAATGGCTGAGAAATATGGCATGTGGAAAATGGAATTTTATTTTTCCATAATGATAGACAGTTTCAGAGAAACCTTGGAAGACTTATGAATTGTGAAACTCAAAGTAAGTAGAAATACAGTAGCAACATTGCAAAGTTGAAGAAGTTTGAGAGAAATATGAGCTCTGATTGATCTAACCACAATATCAGAGGATTGATGAGGAAACATGATCCCCATTGCCCAATGAATTTGTCCAGTACAAAAAGTGCAGACCAACAAAGTGATAAGTAAATAATAATGTAAAATTTTACTTAGGGTCAGGGAGTTGCAATCCAGGGCACCAGGCTGCCTTTTCAGATAGGAGTGCTCAGAGAGGCAAATTACAAACAGAGTTTAAAGGCACTCCAGAGGATCTTCTAGATAGATAGATGGAACAGCAGGTGGGCCACAAGTTATTTTTTGCAGGGTGATAGCATCTTCCTGGAAAAACCACAGGATCAGCTCAAGATGCTTCTAGGCCACAGAGGTAGGCCTCTGACCCATCCCCAAGCCTGGGTGTCATGTAAGTTCAACAAAATAGCCAATGCAGGGAGGGTATGGTTGTAGAAGTGTCCTTGGAGCTAGGTCCAAAAATAGAGACCTTTAGAAACTGTTGGAGATTGATTCCCTGGAGTTTACTTTGGGGGTGCTAGTCAAGACTGGTAGGGGCCCAGAGTTTCTCATGTATTGATGGATTCATGATTCAGAATAAGGCATATTTTTGAATATTGACAATGCAGGAAATAATGTTGTATATTTTTTAGAAAGGCTTCATGTTTCTTTTTTTCTCCAAAACATGGGGGTAGGGAGGTGAGAAGCACAAAAAATTCTTGTTTAAAAAAATCAATTTAGAGCCAAAAAATGGAAACATTTATTATAGAATTAAATGAATAAAAATGGTATAATTAAAAGAACAGCACATTTGAAGTACGAGGAGGAGCCATGTCCATATCCTAGCTCTAACACTTAATACCCATTTGTTGGCAGCTAGGTGGCACAGTGGATAGGAGACAGGGTGGCTGGAGCCAGGAAGACCTGAGTTCAAATCAGACCTCAGACACTTACCAGCTGTTTTACCCTGGGCAATTCACTTAACCCTGTTTGACCAAGTTTCCTCATCTGTAAAAATGAGCTAGAGAAGAAAATGGCAAACCACCCCAGTCTCTTTGCCAAGAAAACCCCAAAAAAATGACTGAACAAGAAGACCCTTTTAACTTGTTTCACTTCTTTGGACCTGAATTTCCTCTTCTGTAAAATGAAAGTGTTAGATTAGTTTACCTCTTCAATCCCTCTCAGCTCTAATTCAATTCTATTCAAATCATTAAACAGTTATTAAGCACCTGCTAGTACAAAACTAAGTGCTAAACTACGGGAGCACAAATAATAAAGATAAACAATTCTTACCCTCTAGGAACTTAGTATCCCCCGGTCCTAGAATGAGAGAAGTTCCCTTGAGGCTGTTTAGAACAGTCAGAACTATGGGAAGATGCAGTATACTTTCCTCAGTGCAAAAAATAAATGAGGTTACCATGCAGATTTATTGCTTCTATATAGCATGGAGATAATTAATATCCTGAGCCTTTGCATTTGTTTTCGGTAGAGAAAGTCAAATTATTTCTAAACCCTAGTTTCACATCTCATTTGTTACTTACTTATTGTAACTAGAGTGATTATACAATGAAAAGTCGAGTTTCTCAAGGAATGATAAAGTGCTCTTTAAAAAAAAAAAGATAGCTCCACTTTATGACAGATGCGGTTAAAATTGCTGTTGTGCATATGCTTATTAAGAGCTTTAACTGGTATTTCCAAGAGCAGGTCTTTTTTTATCTATAATTGCTTGCTACCGTGATTTGGCACCAACTTTTCCCTCTTTCTTTGTGTGAAAGGGCAGCAGGTAACTGAAGTACCGTCCATCTGTCACACCCAAAAGCAACTGTTAAAAACTACCTGACTCATTTTTTCATGATTGGGAAGTTGGTCGCACAACAGCTGTTTGCGGAGATACAGGTGAAACTTATGTAAATACTGCCATATTTCTTTGGAAATGGAATAAATCACCTTCCACATGCAATGGGGGAATTAGCATATTTATCCTCTCACACCTGCCAAATCCACATTTCCTCTGTACATATGTATAAAATAGGGTCTCAAGGAGCAAAGGCCTTCTACTATATCGCATAGTTATAGGCAATATTCTTTAGAACAGGGACTATGTGACTTTTCCAAATATATAAAAGAAATGCCAAAAACATTCATACAGTTTTATTTGAAGCATCTATTCAGCATAAGGTAAAGAATCTAAATTGGGGAGAGCTCATGGAGAGAATCTGATTTGGCATATTTTTAGGGAGCTGGGGGAAAAAAAACTGCTTGTGAATGCTGGTAAGATGAGTGCTGCTCTTCATTGATTTAAAACTTTGATAATACTATAATGTAGAAAAAGATGAGTAAACTCTAAGCTATTGGAATCCTTCTACATATTTTTTTTTCCAGAAAGAGTAGGCATTTAAGTCCATTGTATTCTAATCACTTAGTACTTAACTCCTCTGACTGTATTCCCTTGTAGTAGCTTTGTAAATTTCCATTTCCAGGCTTGAGGTTGGGAAGCTCTAATTAAATTATAAATTCTTTTTCAGCATTAACTGTCTCTTCCCAAAATACCAAGTCCATTACTTTGGGGGAAGGGAATAAGCTGTTACTATCTTCATTTTAGAGATGAGAAAACTGAGGCAGACAGAGGTTAAGTGACTTGCCCAGGATCACGTTGCTAGTGAAAGTCTGATGCTAAATTTGAACACAAATCTTTCTCACTTCAGGCCCAGCACTCTGTCCACTTTGCCACCTGGCTCTTTGGGTCAAACTCAAATAGAACTGGATCCCTTTGAACTGTGTTTTAGCATAGAAAACAATTAGAAAAAGAACTCATGGAAAAACAATTGACATTATGTTTTATTATATTTTAAAATTTGTTTTGTTAAACACTTTCAAATGATATTTTTGGTTGAGGTGGCACTTGAGAGTTTGCTGGCTGAGGGAAGAGTTTGACATCACTGACTTTGCTGCCTCTGGAAAGTTTCAATAATTTAAGTGATGACTTTGCCTTCATTTTATGAATTGAATGTTCTGATTTAGTTGTTTTGATATTAAAGTTGTTTTTACTATAAGATATTTTTAAATATGATAAACACTTTTGTGACATAGTTTGATAAACAAAGTATGTATATTTTCTATAACAACCTATAAACATATATAAACACCCTCAGATAGAACTGACCATCAATAGGAAAATCTCACAAGCATATTAGATAGTTGATTATAACAAATTGCTAAATCAGACACTAGTCAGAGCTCATGTGACTGTTACACTTCTAGCTAGAACCAACTATAAAACAACTAGAGGTCATGCCCATCAGCCTGTTCCTGGGTGCGGCCTGAGACAGACTCCTGACCACTCCCCCCCAACCCCACCATTTGAGACTCAAGAAAACATGTTGCCTTTAGGGCAGTGACGACTGATGGAGAATTGCCCAACAACGACTTAGGAGGGAGGCTGGGCAGAGAGAGAATCTTGTAAGTAAGTGAGAAAAAAGCTTACCAGTACTTCTAGGAATCAGGTTGGTGGTTTGTTCTAGAGGAGCTAATGCTTGTATTGTTAAACAGATAATTGCAACCTATAGATTAGTAAAATTTGATTACATGCATTAAGTGGTATTAAGCCTGATTTAATGTTTCTGTAGCTATAGTCACTGTATGTAATAATAAATACATTTTGGCTCATAGCATGCAGTGTGTTACACCCAAGGAGAAGAAACTATAAGGTCAGCTGTGAGTTGTCCCTTTAAAATCCTGAGAGGCTTTATTAGCAGACTTTCATAGTCATAATTGAAAGAGTTGGAAAGGAACCATGCCGTTATCCTATATAAACCATACATTGAAGGAATTTGTACTATAATATACATAATGCGATGTAGTGTACAGCAAAGGTGCTAAACTTACTGTTATGTATATTTTACTGGTACAACAGAAACACTAATCAGACTTCTACTCATCAATGCATGCAATCAAATTTTGTTAATCTAGTGAAGGCAAAGAATACAAACAACTTATCTTGAGGAACAAACCAAGTTGATTCCTAACATTCCCAGTAAATGTGTCTTCAGGCAACTAGTTGACTGAGTGGTTCAAATGGTGGGCTTGAAATCAGGAGGACTACTTGTTGTGAGTTTGAATCTGCCATCAGATAATTTCTAGCTGTGTGAGCCTGGGCAAATCATTTAACTCTGTTTGCCTTAGTTCCTCATCTGTGAAATGAGCCTACCACTCCAGAATCTTTGCCAAGAAAACCCCAAATGGGGACATGAAAAGTTGAACACAACTGACATATAGCTGAACAACAAGAAAAAGCATTTCTCATATTGGTTTTCAGGTTCCTTTATTCCCCAAGTATTCCTCTAGCAAGTCTCAGGCAATGAGCACTGCCCTCAGGAGAACATGAGAAGCTCAGGTCTTGAGCATTCAAGGAATGCAGGAGCTGGTCCTAGCAGCAGGCCTCTGATAGCTTTTTTATAGTTTTAGCTAGGGGTATTTACTGGTTACATTCAAGCTCTGATTTGTGGTTTGTTACCTAATATATTTACCATGTACTTCGATGTTATTTCATAATTTAAAAATAAAATTGTTTATAATATTTTCCTACTCGTAGTCTGTCCTTTCTAAGGATCTGCATGTGTTTATCACTTATTTAGGGACACATACATGCTGTTTACTAGATGATGCAACAAAAGTGCTTATCTTATAACTGAAGAAACATATTATAGGAAAAAAAACTTAAAACATCTCATTACAAAATGGAGGCTTCAATCAAAATGGAATCAGTAATGCTAAGATAATAAAACTTTCACTGAATGGAGGCAGCATGGCTAATAGAGTGTTGGACTTGGAGTAAGGAAGATGACCTGGTTTTAAGTCTCTTTTCTGCCAATTAATAGCTGTGTGACCTTGGACAAGATGTTGAACCTTTCTAAGCCTTAAGTCAGTAGTAAAGTGAGGAAGTTCTTCACGACCCCTAACATCCCTAATAATTCCACATCTATGATCCTAAGCCATTTTCAGCTTCTTTTTGAAGGCCTCAATAAGCTAGAATTTACTGCCTCTTATGAGACACCCCAATTCCATTTTGGACAGCCCTAATGATTAGAAATCTTTCTCTTGAGATCAGGCATCTGTCTACTGTCCTTGTTTCTGCCTTCTGGAGTCAAACAGAATAAGTCTAATCCCTTCTGCAAACGACAGCCCTTCTAAGATCTGAACATCCCTAGCATATTCCTCTTCAGCCCTCCCCCACCCCCTTCATACTTCTACTCCATAAACACCTACCTCTGCCTTCTTTTCTCCAGGCTAAAACCTTCCCAATTCCTTCAGCCAATGACCATACTCAAGGAATTTCACTATAATATTTGCCTTTGTCTAGAAACTATCTAGTTTGTCAGTGCCCCTCTTTAAAATATGGTTCCCATGGAACACTGTTGTGCTATAAGAAATGATGAGTAGGATACATTCAGAAAAACTTGGGAAGACTTACTCATATGAATTGATAAAAGCAAAGTGAGTAGAACCAGGAGCACCATACATAGTAACAGCAACATTGTATGGTGATTAACTGGGAATGACTTAGTTATTTTCAGCAATACAATGACCCAATATGATTCCAAATGACTTATGATGAAAAATACTATCTCCAGAGAAAGAAATGATGGAGTCTGACTACAGATCACAACATACATTTATCTTGTTTTTTTGTGTGTCTGTCTTATTTTGCAACATACCTAATATGGAAACATGTTTTATATGACTTCACATGTATAATCTAAAGCAAATTTTTTGCCTTATCAAGAAGAGTGGAGGGAAGGGAGAGATGGAGGGAATTTGGAACTCTCAATTTAAAGAAACCTCAAATGTTAAAAATTGTTTTTGCACGTAATCGAGAAAAGATAAAATAAAATAAAATAGTAAAAAATACGGTTCTTGGAATGGAACAAAATATTCCAAATATCAGGAGTCCTCCATGCCTAAAGAACTGAAAAGAATTGAGCAAATTGTTCTTAGTAATTCAGTGCAAGGTGTAATTCTAAGTGCTGATTATGGAATGACAAACAAAAAATAGAACCTGACCTGAAGGACTTTGAGTTCAATAAAGCATAAGTCCTTATATTAAAATAAATAAATACAAGGTAATTTGAAGAAGAAGACAATAGCGGATCAACTTCCCCATGTGGTTATCATTTCTTTAGAGGTCCAGCCAAGAGGGCTTCGTAATGGGTGGAAAGGTAGTGGGTGACAACGGGGCAGGTGGCATGATCCCCTGGAGAGGGTTGCTGAATAGCAGGTTGGCCAGCTGGAAATTTTTCAGAGCTTAGATCAGCTTGCACTCTCTCACTTATCAGTCAGTATAGCCCTAGATCATGAATTTCCAAACCTAGTGGATTAAGTCCTGATTATTTGGAGAGATTATTTTCTGTTTTCCTAGCCATGAATCTGGACTCTCTTCTGGCTTTATTGAATTTAAATCCCATTAGCCCAACCTGGCTTCAGACACCTTGCCCTTTCTTTGGACTGTCTCCCCTATTTCCATTGGCTTTACTGCTCATTCGTCTTAACCCCATCCTAGCTGGATCCCCTCTCTGTCTCTCATCTTGAATGTTTCCTGCTAGTACTGTTATTTACGTACTCTGGCATCTTTTATATCATATTTTAAAATATTCTTCTCATTAGTCATCTAAAGCTGAGCTTTCTGCTGCTTTTACCTTCTGATATTTTGAGTGAGACCTGCAGTCCATTGGACTCCCTTAAATGTTCTGTCACACTATCTCTCAACATCACCCCAAGTACCTCTCAGACCTAGAAAATCTCTACCACTTATTTCATATAAAAAGGTGAGTGTGGTAACAGAATCACAATTTCAGGTCCCAAAGTAATTCTGTGCAACTTGTTGTGAAGTACTACAACATCTCCTACAATGATTAGCTAGTTGTTAAACTATTATCATTCCCATAACCTTGGCTCCGTCCTTCAAGTCACTGCTTGCCAATTTATTATTCTTTTTAGTCATCAAAGCCAACCAGAAATGGTAATGAGAGTTTAATTTGGCATTCTTGACCTTGGTGGATGGAAGAACATTTATTAAGTGCTTACAATGTGCTAAGCATTAAGTAAAGCATTGGAAATATAAATAGACAAATTAGAGAATCTCTGCTCTCAATGTGCTCACATTCTAATTGGTAGAAACAACACATTTATGTGTTCTCAGCTACAGAGCTAATGGAAAGCCTGGTGATCCTTACGTATCAACAGCAGCACAGATGGCAAAGCCTAGGATTTCTTAGGGTTTACTTTTGAAAAAGCAAGATCCTGCTGGGTTCTTTTAAAATGGTGCCATTTTGGGGAGATCCCTCCACTGTCTAAAGAGCTGTCCATGCCCTATAATGGAGTCATTAGGAGTCAAAGGCATTCAGTCACAGTGACTCTTTAGGAAAGGTCCAAACACCTTCCCTACCAATCCCACCTGGACAGAGAGCATTAGCTAAGAATTTGTATACCTGGGGCACCAGAGAGTGGTGGTAAAATTGGGGCTATCTGGCAATTTTCAATTCAAACCAATCCAATAAGCACTTATTAAGAGCCAACAATGCATTATTCTAGGCACTAGGGATAAAAACATAAATTAAATAGTCCCATTATATAAAGTTTTTACATTTTAAAATTCTCCTAATGGGGAAGGGAGGCCACAAAATACAACATGTAAATAGCAAAAAATGCACACACACACACACACACACACACACACACAGTTTGAGAGGAGAGAGGACATTAACAACTAAGGTATAAGGAAAAGTCCTTATAGAATTTTCCATCCATGCTGTGTGTGTGTGTGTGTGTGTGTGTTTGTGGAAGTAGAGTAGGATAGGGTGTGAGGACCTCTAGACCTGGATGGAGATCACACAGATGAAGTCTCAACCTCAAGCTGAGGTTTGGTGGTAGAATACTCAACACATAATATCCCTTTCCCTATGCATAGGTTTCCATTCAGGTTTTCCCCAAGAGTTTATGAGTTAGGAATCATCAGTTACACCTATCTTCATGACCCACCCTTATTTTAACTCAAGTGGGAGGTTCCCAGAGTGTTGAAAAGTCGAGAGAATGAGGAAAGAAGAGAACCCTGACCCTGATTTTCCCAAGCCTTGGTAGAGGGGTGGTAGTGATGAAACCATGTTGGTAGCACTGTGGAATCATTCACCTTTGCAAGGATCATGGCCACTACCTCCAAGACCGGAGGACTGATTTGACACCTTCCCATTTCAGCCTTACTTCGGACAAAGAACCATTTGCCCTACCACAGTTAAACATCCATTCTTTTATTTCTTCCAAACTGACTTCCTGGCCACCCTTCTGAATCATGCTACCTGTATCATCACCATCTTCTTCATCCCCTAGAATCTTAGACTCTACCACTGGACATATCCTTGGCTGTGAGAGCTGAGCTTTTGTTGTATCTAGTGAGGAACCAAGGTTGCAGCAAGTACATGTGCTCTATCTTCCAATTCTTTATGTGTTGCCTTGCTCCATTAGAAAGTTAAGTCCTTGAGGATATGAACTATTGTATTCCCAGCAGTTAGCCTGCTGCCTGGCAAATAGTAAGTGCTTAATAAAACATTTAACACTCACTTATTCATTCAACCTATATGTAGTGTACTTTAGGTCTAATTTCTTTCTTTCTTTTTTTTTTTTTGCTTTTTTGGCAGGGCAATTGGGGTTAAGTAACTTGCCCAAGGTCACACAGCTAGTACAAGTGTCAAGTGTCTGAGGCGGGATTTGAACTCAGGTCCTCCTGACTCCAGGGCCAGTGCTCTACTCACTGTGCCACCTAGCTGCCCTGCTTTAGGTCTAATTTCATCGTGATTCAAGAACTTTTGTAACTGATAGATTTTTTTTCATTTAAAGAATTTAACATTTTCTGTGGTATCCAGTGTAGTAAGAGACAGCATAGAGAGAATGATGGAGTTGGAGTCAAAAGACTGGGATTCTAATCCCATTTATGTCTGTGTTATCCAGGATAATTCATTTCAGCTGTCTGGGACTCATTTTTTCCTGTATAAATAGGAGGTTTAAATGCAAAAATCAATTGTGAAGCATTATGCAAATATAAGCTATTATTACTTTTAACTTTCACCTCTTTTTATTTATGCTCCAGCATCAGAAGTAAGCTTCTGAAGGATAAAAATAATGCCCATATAGGTTTCTTTTTACAGCTGTGGGTAAAATGAATAGGAAGGTATAGAAAGAAGGCTCTTAAATGATGAGAGTGTTTATTCTTTCAGCCATTTTTCTTCTGATATCCTACGTTAGAGACTGCATAAAATGCTTTAATACTACCTAGGGAATAAGTATACATTAGCAGCTTACTGTGCATCTCTTGCTTATTTGAAAATCCTTTTTTCATAGAGGGCACAAATAATTGGGGAGTATGTTTCCAACATGCAGAATGAGTTGTATCTTTCTATAAGCAAGCTTATAATTGGGCTCCTGCAGCCACACTGCTTCACATATGGTACTTATGAGTCAATTAAAGCACCCTAACAAGCAATTACTGTTTTATTGTTTAATTCAATTTTCACAACTCATGCTGTTCTACTCAAAAGTTATGTATGTATATATGTACATACATATATATATATATACATATATATACATATATGTCAGCATTTAATAATAAATATACCTGTTTTGGAAACTTATTTTGAACAAAAAGGGAAAAAAACCCCTAAAACTCTTAAGTACCTACACACTGTGACTTCACATCAAGTAAGAGCAAATGGAAGGAATGTGTAAAGGTATTTGGGTTATGAAAAAGAATTTACTTCAAATTTCAAAGCCAATTGGATAATAGCGAGTAAAAATGTTATCGCTACAAGTTATAATAGCTATTGAAATGTTGCCTTTTCAAAGTCTACGAAATACACAGCAGATAGAAAGTTCTTTATTAACTTAGTTAGCAAGTCATGCTAGTGGAGCCCCTTGCAACCCATTGATCGCTGCTTTATACTCTCCACCCCTCTTCCCAGAAATCTCCCATGTAGGATTAGCCCAGTACATGGAAGGTCTTCTTCTAGCTCCTTTAAAATTACAATTCTATTAGTGCAGGGTATGGGTTGTCCATTTATTATCCCTTGTTATTCATAGTTCATGACGACATTACATCCTTTTCCAGTCATATATTCCTGGTTTCTGTCTTTTGGCTATTTCTTTCTAAGAAGTTGTCATTAGGGATATGATACAGCCTAATTTATATCTGTAATGAACTTATCCCTTGGCCTTTAGTTTCACATTGCAAATGGTTTTAATTCTTTAGGGATGGTGTTATTCCAAGATCCTGAGCTGTATAACATCACTGGGAGAATTGGTTTTCATGCCAAGGGACTGAATGAGGTCATTCTAAACATTATGCAGTTTCCCAAATCAAATCCAGCTTGTTCTTTTCCTCCTGTCCAATCCTGGTAGCTCTTTGTCCATCTACAGTTCCTTTCCAAAATATATGTACTGAATGCCTAATTCAATGGTCTCCCAATCTAACTCTGTATCAGAGTTTGCACACTAATCATTGTTTTTCTTGTGTGGATTTTTACACATATTTAGTTTTAGTCATTATGGATCTCTCCCAGGAGACTCTGTAGTTCCAATATAATCAGGGGAATGCCATCCACAAACAGGAGTACTTGAAGATCCTTACTGTCTCTGGGGACTAATTAGATTTGAACTCTGTACAGGGTATTGTCCATGAAAGTTGCGAACACTTTGGGAAAGTATGTGTCCTTTTGTTTTTGTGTTTTCCTTAACAGTGAGAAGCAGAAGATCAGAGAACAATTTTATCACTAGTTGCATTTATCTAACATATGCCTTTGAGACTTATTGGGAGATTCCTTTAGAGGTATTGTTTTATTCTATCAAGTATAATGTTTTTTTTTTAAATGCAATTTATTTATTTAACATATTTGGTTTTCAGCATTGATTTTCACAACAGTTTGGATTACAAATTTTCTCCCCATTTCTGCCCTCCCCCCCCACTCCAAGATGGCGTATATTCTGGTTGCCAAGTATAATGTTTTTATAGTCAATAAACAGAGAGTGGTGCCTTTTATCTCTGTACCTTTCAGCCATAAAATCATATATTTAGATTTGGAAAGAACTTAAAAGCCATTTAGTCCCCCTCCCCGTGCTGCCTGCCGCCCTCTTCGGCCTTCCTGTGGCACCTTCACCCCTGTCCGTGAAGTCTCAGTGTGGTGGTCTCTGCTAAGTCATTAAGTAACTGCGGAGGAGGCCGCAACATGTCTGACAAATTGCCCTACAAAATCGCTGACATAAGCCTGGCTGCCTGGGGACGCAAGGCCCTGGATATAGCAGAGAATGAGATGCCTGGCCTGATGAAACTTCGAGAGATGTACTCAGCCTCCAAGCCACTGAAGGGTGCCCGGATTGCTGGCTGCCTTCATATGACCGTGGAAACAGCTGTTCTTATTGAGACACTGGTGGCCCTGGGAGCCGAGGTACAGTGGTCCAGTTGCAACATTTTCTCCACCCAGGACCATGCAGCAGCTGCTATTGCTAAAACTGGCATTCCTGTGTACACTTGAAAGGGGGAGACCGACGAGGAATATCTCTGGTGCATTGAGCAGACCCTCTTTTTCAAGGATGGGCAGCCCCTCAACATGATCCTGGACGATGGTGGGGACCTCACCAACCTCGTTCACACCAAATACCCTGAGCTCCTGAAGGGCATCAAAGGCATCTCAGAGGAAACCACCACAGGCGTCCACAATCTATACAAGATGAAGGCCAACGGAGTTCTAAAAGTGCCAGCCATCAATGTGAATGATTCTGTTACCAAGAGCAAGTTTGACAACCTGTATGGCTGCCGTGAGTCCCTCATCGATGGCATCAAACGAGCTACAGATGTGATGATTGCAGGCAAGGTGGCCATGGTGGCAGGCTATGGCGATGTGGGCAAGGGCTGTGCTCAGGCCCTTCGGGGCTTTGGTGCCCGAGTCATTATCACAGAGATAGACCCCATCAATGCACTGCAGGCTTCTATGGAGGGCTATGAGGTGACCACCATGGATGAGGCCTGCAAAGAGGGAAACATCTTTGTCACCGCCACAGGATGCGTAGATATCATCTTGGGCAGGCACTTTGAGCAGATGAAGGACGACGCCATAGTATGTAACATTGGCCACTTTGACGTGGAAATAGATGTAAAGTGGCTGAATCAAAATTCTGTGGAGAAGGTGAACGTGAAGCCTCAGGTGGACCGTTATAAGCTGAAGAATGGACGGCGGATCATCCTGCTGGCAGAAGGCCGTCTAGTCAACCTGGGTTGTGCTATGGGCCATCCTAGCTTTGTGATGAGCAATTCCTTCAGCAACCAGGTGTTGGCCCAGATTGAGCTGTGGACCCACCCGGACAAGTACCCTGTAGGAGTACACATCCTCCCCAAGAAGCTGGATGAAGCTGTGGCTGAGGCCCACCTTGGCAAACTGAATGTGAAGCTAACAAAGCTGACGGACAAACAGTCCCAGTACCTGGGCATCCCCAGAGAAGGCCCCTTCAAACCTGACCACTACCAGTACTGAATCCTGCCCAGCTGAAAGACTCCAAGTGACCAACCACATTTTCTTGCCTTTCCAGCCCTTTCTGCACAGAGTAATAAATGTTACCTAGGTTTGGTTGGGCAAAAAAAAAAAAAAAAGCCATTTAGTCACCACCACCCCCATTTTACAAATGAGGAAAAGTGATGTCCAGAAAGGTTATGTGAGTTTTCCATGGTAATCTTGGTTTTATGTTTGTTCTTTATTCTCAAAGAGGACCAATGACATCAGGAAGGTGATATCCTGACTTGCAAATGAATTGGATTTAAGTAAGGCAAAGTCACCAGTCTCACTTACTCCTCCACAGTTACCTGGGTCCAGTGGCAAAATATAGGCCAGGATGACAGGAGATGGCCCCAAGAAACCCTGATAATAAGTGTCAAAGGTGGATCCAAGTCCTTTGACTCGATACCCGCTTTTCCCACCACTACAACAGTAGTATGACTATGAAGATATGAACTGTTAAAGTTGTTCATGAAGACTTGCTTATTCTCATTTAATATTTTAATCTCATAATTTCACTGTGTGTAGAAAACTAATTTCACTATGTATGTAGAAAACTTTCATTAAGATTTAAAACAAATAAGAAATGTAGGCATAGTTACTGCTATCTATTTAATCACCAATTTTGGGAGAGAATATGGAGTTATATTATTTCCCATGATGTTCCTCCTCTCATTTTTTTGGAATCTTCTCATATTTCAGATATGTTTAAAATCAGTCTATACCTCAAGGCTTTAGGAAAACGTCAAAAATTCCTCTAGCCCAGAGTTCTTCTGTGAGTACTTTGTTAGATTTGGCTGTTCTTCCCACCATCATTTTTTTAGTGACATTTCTACTACTTTATATAACACATTGGGGGACTAAGGTGTTATAGTGTAAATCTGGTAATTTCACTGTCAATGATGAAAAAAGATCAATACAGAAATGCTGGCAGATCTGTACCATGTTTTTATCTATTTTTATTTTGTAATTCTTCCAGTTTTATCTATAAAAACTTTTGGGAGAACTTGATTTAGTTCATTCTGATGCCAAGCTTTCTATAGGCATATTTTCCCCAACATTTCTCTTCACTGATTTTGGAAGCCAAACTGTTTATGATTTTCCACTGTACTCTTCTGTAATGTTTTACAAATTAGTTTGATATTCCAAATTGATGTTGCCTTTTACCTACAGTGTCTTTGCTTAAGAAGAAGAGAAAGTACCTGCCAGATAAATTGGGTTTGGGGGATATTTTGTTGTCCTGGATCTGAGGATTGATTTCTATCAGGTACATTTCTATAGAAAATAATAAAAATCAGTATCTCTGTGATTTTCTTTATTCATTTTTCATCATCCATTGCTTGTTTTAATAGCTAAGGTTAGAGATATTGTAATTATATACAATGTCATTTTCTCAATTTTATCCTTCTAAACTGGTATTGATTTTAATCTTTAGTCAATGATTAGAACACTGATTCCAGCTCGTAGAGTTGCTTTTAAAATATCTGCAATAAAACTAGCTTATCAGTCATTTCCTGTCTTTTAAGACTTAGGTAATTTTACTTTTGGGGAAAATTCTTGGTGCTTTCTTAGCTCGGTCCTTCAACTTTCATTTTGGAAAAAAAGTATTCATTTTATACAGCTATGAAATATCTAAGTAATGGCATTTCTTTAATATTTTCTTCTGGATAATTAATTTAATTGATATTATTACTTTTTCTAGAAATACATTTAATAATTCATCTATGTTTGTTCATCTTCCGTGCCTCTCATTTATGTCTTATTGTTAATCTTCTATATAGGACTTCCCAATGTGATAGAGACCTTTCTTCTCTCTTGATATATGAATACTGAGAGAAACTAATATTATGCTATTATATTAATTACCAACTTTTAATTTGTGATCGATCTTTTTCTTCCTATTTCTAAGACCCCACTCATGAAAAGGTCAATCAGCCTCTGGAGGGCATGAATGAGTTATGATTAGTCCTAGCCCCCAAGGCACATACTCATTAACTAGGTCATACAGGACCCCACTCAACTGTGAAACCTAATTTCTGTTTAGAGTATAAACAGAATCCAGAGTTTAGGGCAACCCAGCTCAAGAAGGAGAAAACTAGCTGGAGAGGTCCATGGAAATGGCTTCTCCTGCCCAGATTGCTTGAGAGTGCTCAGTTTCGTGATCAAGCTATATTCTAAGCCCTAGGAACTGAAGACTTGTATCTCACCTCCTTATTAAATCTCCAACAATCAGGGTAGAGTTTCACTTGGCAGAGGAGTTCCCTATCAAAAGGCACACACTCAATTTAAAGTTTTCAGAATCTCCTTTGGTGTCTTTGGTTACAGAGAGAACCCACTGACCATCAATTTATTGATTATGGGCTAGCCTAATAAATAAAATGATTATCAATTACATATAAACTACATATCTTGGGGGTTTTATTTGCAACAGTACTAATGAAGCATATAAGCTGTTTTTCCTCACTATGGACTTCTCCACTGACCACAGCTTTGTGGTCAGCATTTGTGTTATTCCAATTTTTGTAGGCATATTATATCATTGGAAGAATATAAAATCTAGAAGCAGCTAGGTAAGTCAGTGGTTAGTGCACTGGCCCTGAATTCAAATGTGAGGACTCAGGCACATATTATGTGACCTTGGCCAAGTCACTTAATATCGTTTTACCTCAGTTTTCTCAACTCTTAAATTAATAGCATCTACTTCCAGGGTTGTTATGAGGATCAAATGAGATAGTAGTTACAAAGTATTTAACACAAAGTCTAGCATATAGTAGGTTTTTTATGAATGCTAGTTATTGTTGTTGTTTTTGTTGGATCTGGATGTCAGTGATGCAGATGACAGCTTATCCATGTCTGCCTTCCAGTCCTTTCTGACTCCTGTCTGGATCTTCATAAACATAGCAATAGGTTGTCCATGAATGTGCCAGAGACTTTCTTCACTTTCTTTCAACATCTCTGCGTGACAGTCTGTCACTGTGTCACACTGTGGTCATTTACTTATATTTGTTCTTACCACCGAACTCCCTTTGTGTCATACAATTCTTTGATGACATACTTTATTCCTGTTCTTCTTTGGAGTTCCTTATTGGTTAGATGTTGTTGAAGAATATCAGTATTGAAAGATTGTTTTTTTTTTTGTTTTGGTTAAATGCTTGGAATCAATTTCTCAGCTGCAAACTAACTGACTTTCTACCTCCATCTTCATTGGCTATCCAAAATGAATGTACTATTGGGCTATGGGCTCTGTTTTCAGTTGCATAACAGTCTTGACTTTCTTCATTCACTGTTTTTGTTTTTTCTAAGTTGATAGGCCAGACATTTTTTGTTTTCTTTTTTTTCTTCTCATAGATATCTTTCTTGAGGCTCTGCCACATTCTAGGCTTGGTAAAATGAGCTCAATGTAATCTGCAGCAGGAACATATTTAGGACCTCACCTGAGAATTCCTCTCTTATTTGGATTCTGCCAAATACGTCCTTCAGAGCACATCAGACTTTTAAGTGATTTTTTTGGCCTTACTTAATAGTAATCACCCACTTGGTCATCATGTGGGAAAATTGGAACACTGTTGCATTATTGATGGAGTTGTGAACTGATCCAGCCATTCTGGAGAACAATTTGGAACTATGCCCAAAAGGCTATAAAAATGTGCATAACCCTTTGACCCAGTGATACCACTTCTAGGGCTGTATCCCAAAGCGATCATACAAGGGGGAAAAGGATCTGTATGTACAAAAATATTTATAGCAGCTCTTTTTGTGGTGGCAAACAATTGGAAATCAAGGGGATGCCCATCAATTGTGGAATAGCTAAATAAATTGTGGTATATTAATATAATGGAATATACTACGAGAAAGGAGGAGCATATGGATGTCATAAGAACCTTGAGAGATTTATATGATCTGATGATGAGTGAAGGGAGCAGAATCAGAAGAACATTGTACACAACCACAGACACGTTGCTTCTGTGATGACTAACTTATATAGACTTGGCTCTTCTCAACAATGCAAGATTCTAAGACAGCTCCAAAAGACTCAAGATGGAGAAGGCTATCCATATCCAGAGAAAGAATTATGGAGTCTGAATACAGATTGAAGCAAACTATTTTCTTTCTCTTTTATTTTATTTTGTTTTTGGTTTTGTTTCATCTTTCTCATGGTTCATTTCATTGGTTATAATACTTCTTTACAACTCGATTATTGGGAAAATAAGTTTAATGTGAAGGCATATGTAGAACCTATATCAGATTACATGCCACCTGGAGGGGGAGGGGGAAGAAAGGAGGGGCAGAAAACTTGGAACTCAAAAACTTGGGAAACCGAGTGTTGTAAACTAAAATTAATTGATTAATTGATTGATTAATTACAAAAAATAATAATCACCCACGATCATAAAGCAATATTCTTTGGCTACTTTATTGAATATTAACATATGCATTGGAGATACTTTTGTGGAAGAGAGCCATTAAGTGTATATTGTCCTTGAAAAGATTAAATGCGTTTTTATATTTAACAAAAACTTTCAGTGAACTGTATAACTATGTGGAGTCTGGTAGAAAAAATCATTTTGAAAGATTACCTGTTTTCTTTTTTCATCAAGGATTCTTTTAATAGGTACACATATAATATTTTAATGCAAAATTCATGGTTCTGAGAAAGTGAGAATAGGGACTTGTAGCTGATATCTTGTCTTCTTTTCCCCTCCCCCTGAACTGATAGCATTTGTATTCCAGCCTTCTCTTTCATCCAATCATCTGGCATCCTTCCCTCTTTCAAATATTTTGGGAGCCTATCCTTCATCTCCCTCAAAACTATATTGCCTCACATAGACGTAGAAGACTGGTAATAAAAATTCACGTTTACACAGTGCTTAAATATTATAAAACACTATCCTCATGATCCAGTGAGGTAGGTAATATATGACTATTCCCATCACCAAGGAGTAAACTGAGACTCTTAAAGCTCAAATGACTTGTCCATTACCAAATTCTTGAAAGGATATGAAGGAGACACAAACATCACCATGTTTCTTCCCTCCAAATCTAGCTGTGTATTCATTATCCTACTTTGTCTTGTTTCCTTTGTTAATTTTTAATGCTATTTTCCAGGACATTTTTTCTTTATCCTTCCCTCTATCACTTTTTATTGAAGTAAAAACATTGTGATATCTATGGGATCATGTCAAGTTCTTAGCTTAATTGCCCTACCTCTTTAAACTTTGCTATAGACTTTTGTGTTAAATCTCTAATTATCTTCATTGTTGTCTTTAAAAACGTTTCATTTGTGCTCTCTTTATTTTATATTACTATCACTTCTCAATGACTCTCCTATTATCTATAAAACCTGCCTTTATAAGAGAATCCAATTAAGTAAAGCAAATAAACCTACTGATATTGATGTTTCTTTGCCTGTGTTTACCATAGATATTTCTAGACAAGATTATCTAAATATTTCCATCGTTTGTTCATCACTTGCTATGGGTTTAATTATCACTAGATGACTCCTACGTCTGCAATACATCCAGCCCCACTGTTTGTCCTGAGCTCTAGTTATTATTTTATGGACTGCCCATTGGACACTTTGACTGAGATGTTCTATAGACATCCGAAACTCAATGCATCCAAACTGCATGTTTTCCACAATTTACTCTTCTTCTTAAATTCCCTATTTCTGTTGAAGGTGCCAACAGCCTTCTAGTCACTGAGATTTACAACCTCAGAGTCACCTTTAACTCTTTACTTTCATTCACCCCATACATTCAACGCGTTGTCAAATCTTGACATTTCTACCTCCACACTGTTTCTTGTATCCATCCATTTCACTGTATTCACATAGCTACAGGCCCTCATTGCTTCTTACCTGGACTATCACAATAATCTAATTAATCTCCTTTCCTTGCTTCTTCTCCTGTCTAATCCCTAAATCACTGAGACACCCTGTTAAGGCAATCAGACTTTTCCCTGTTCTTCCCTTTTGGGATGTTAAGACTATCAAGTCTTCCCTTTGTTTGAATTGGTGAAACCTTTGACTTTTGGGGCACACTCATGGAAGGAGTGTTGAGACTCTGGGCAAGCCATAACTGCCCCCCGGCTTTGTAACCCAGACCCATCGGTTCTTTTCTGGTAACTATGTATTGTGATTTGATCAGACAAAGGTTTGTCTATTGATGTTTGTAATT